>NW_007246133.1:287110-368101 GCF_000164805.1 Carlito syrichta | reverse complement strand
GTGGTAGCGCGCGCCTGTAATTCCAGCTACTTGGAAGGCTGAGGCGGAAGGATCACCAGAGCCCAGCAGGTCGAGGCTGCGGTGGCCGGGAGCGGCCACTGCACTGCAGTCTGGGCGACAGAGTGAGACTCCAACTCAAAAAAAAAAAAAAAAAAAAAACCCAAAACCTGCCCTATTATGGCAGGTTCTATAATTGTTCCTCTCAGCTGCTAACAGGTAAGCCCCTCTGTTCTCTCCCTCAGAGCTGCAGTCACATTCACAATCTCCCCAATGCATGACCCAGGGAAAGAACAAAGAGTGGTGGGTTGAGTGGAGCTTAAGACCTCCCTTCCCACTCTCACATTGTCAAGGGAACCCTCTCCATTGGGAAGGTGCTTGGTTGTCTCCTTGCCAGATACTGGAAGGGAGGGTGCCCCAACCAGGCTTATCCTAGGGTAGAGTCCTTCTATCATGAACTTCTATCATTACTGGGTTCGTCTTTCTCAGTTATGCCCCAGCCATGTGGGTCTGATGTTCAGAGGATTGCAGGGAAGAGGGGTTGTGTCAGTCCCTGATTTACTGGTGATCTCTTTAGGGGTTTTCTTTGCCCTTTTCTGGTCATATCCTTTGTCCCATGACTGAATCATGGTGGGGGTGGGGTGCTTGAGACTCTAAACTCATCCTGTCCCTCTGAAGTTTGTGCTTTTGGGATATTCCCTCTGGGTTATGGTCAACCCTTGAGTAGTTAATCCACCAGTCACAGAGATAGGGTCTGTCACTGTGTAGTGAGCAAGCTAGAGCACTTCCATGATCAAATTTCAAGATGGTCACAGAATGCCTGTTTTGTTTTCTCCAGTGGAACTCTGCCTCTGTCTCTGTCTCTCTTCATTGTGCTCCCCCTGTGGCCTTTGCTGCCAGTGTCCAGCAAGAAGCTGTGGTGGTGAGGCAGAGTTTGGAGCTAGCTGTCACTCCTGGCAACTTCTTCCCAAGGAGGACTTTGCTGATTTTCAAAAATGACACTTGGCTTCTATGCCCTGAGAAGCACTAGGGTCAAACCAGAGCAGCTGTAGTTCTAGTCGTTTCACCAAGAGAGACTTGGTCACTTGTTCCCAAGTCCCCACTCAGTCAGCCACTCACACGTCTACTTACTCACCGACACATACACAGAATTGTCCATACACTCACTCACTCCCACAGGGACTTGCCTAATCCAACTGGCTCCACACCAGCTTCCTCCATCCTTCCAACAATGTTTTGAAATAGTCTTTTTTAGCATGTTATCTCATGTAGAGGTCTGGATATCCAAAGCCTTCTTTTCATTTAGTATTTTTAGCTGAGCTAATATAACTACTAAAAAATATTCAGGGTTCTCTATGTACTTAATTATAATTTGTCATGTTATTTATTTTTACCTAACTTCCCAAAATCAACTATGTCTACCTTAAGTTGAGAGTCAGGGTGCTGTTCTTAAATGCCTTTAAGAAACTAAAAGCTTTATTAGTCATAACCATAAATTGTTCTGTAGCCTGCACACAAAATCTCATAGCCACACATCTAACAATTTAGCCCTGGAACTATGTTTACCAGTAGGACTATGGAATTGACCTTCAGCTTGATGATGTCATTCTCAGTTTGAAAATCTTTTGCTACAAGAAAATGGACATGTGAACAAATAACATTTCTAAACCAGCAAGTCTTGCTATTGTAATTTCTCTATTTTTTTCAGAAACGGAACTAATATATTTAATTCATTTCTTCTCATAGTTAATAAATGCATATCATAATTGGCAGTTAAAATTCAATGTGACTTTCTTCATCTTGCCTGAAATATTGCTTGTTAGACATAAATACTTACGAGATTATCTTTATATTTTCTATATGATATAGCAAACAGTAAATAATCTTTCCAAAATTTTACTATTTCATCTACATGTTTGTGCTTTTTCCAGAATCCAAAAGCATTTTTACTGCTCTCCTTCAAACTTTAAACAATGGTTTTACTGAGACCTCTTCAACTTGTGTAAACATTGTCTTTCAGGCCCTTTTAGTTTTCATCTGCCTCCACTGTAAGAAATAGTTCTATATATTTGATGTTCCCATGGTAATACTCCAATTCTGTTACCAGACTCTACTCCAGTTATCTACTGTGGTATAACAAGCCAACCCAAAAATTATTGGCTTAAAAATATTTCTTGCCTATACTTTTGTTTCAGGAATCTTAGAAAAGTTTAATTGAACACTTGTTTGGATCCACATGATATCAAATTGAATAACTTTGTGATATTCAGCCAATGACATAAAGGATTCAAGGTGACTCAAGTTCCATGCCTGGCATCTGACTTAGGATGACTGGTAAAGTCAGCGTTGGGCTACCATTGAAACAATATCAGAGTAGCTTTTTCATATATCAAGTCTGGGCTTCTACAGAGGAGATGCTATACAAGTTGGGATGTAATCAGAAGAGTTACTACTGGTGCTCGGGATGTAGGAAAAAGTAGAATGAAAGAAAATTTAATATAACTGACTTTACTCCCTCTTTACTTGTATTTTCTTCTGGCATTTGCACTGGGTTCAACACAAGTAAAAGTCAGACGGCAAACATATCCATTTACTGCATTTCAATGAATGAAAGGGTAAAGAGTTGATCTAGAATGTCCAAAAGATTAAAAAGAAAAGTCAATCAGTTTTGCTGTTAAGAAACTATTCATTTTCTTCCTTCAGTTGAAGAAAGCTGTATTTGCATTCTCATAAATATAAAAAATTACCACCAGGTTATGTACCACTGGACAGATATCAATTTAATTTCATTTTTAGTTCTATGTTTGTGGTATTGGCAGAAGTGCTTTCAGCCTTGAAGAAAATATTTATCCATATGTGTAAGTACCCCCTAGAAGACACATTACCAACCCTTCCATGAAAACACGAGGCAATATAATCTCTTCCCAGGTGGCTCCACATTGGTCTCTGCTGTGAAGAAACTAGGCACTAAAAATGGAGATAGAATCAATAATTAATAACCTTCCAAAACAGAAAACAACAGGTTCAGATGGGTTTATTAGTAAATTCTACCAAACATTTAAAAAGGAAATTATACCAATTTTTACAATCACTTTCAGAAAATAGAAGCAGAGAGAATATGACCTAACTTATTCCATTAGCAAGCAAACTGCTAGTCAATATTTCTCATAAAATGCATATTACTACCACAGTTGAGTACTTTTTAAAAATTTTTCATAGATACAAGGTCTTGTTATGTTGCCAAGGCTGGTCTCAAACTCAAGCATTTCTCCAAACTCAGCCCCACAAAGTGCTGGAATTACAGGCATGAATCACTGTGCTCAGCTCCCAACTACTTTTATATAATATTCTGGAAAAGGCAAAACTATGAAAGCAGAAAAATAAGTGATTTTCAGCAGTTGGGTTGAGGAAGGGATACATAGTCAGAGCACAGAGGATTTTTAGAATAGTAAAACTACTCTGTATGGTACTATAATGATGGATACATGTTATTATATGTTTGTTCAAACCAACAGACTGTATAACACCAAGACTGAACCCTAATGTAAATATAGATTCTGGGTGATAATGATGTGTCAATGGTAGTTCATCAGTTGTGACATGTGTATTATTCTGGTGGGGTATTTTGGTAATAAGAGAGGCCATCCATGTGTGGAGGTAAAGAGTATGTGGAAAACCTTCATACCTTCCACTCAATTTTTCTGTGAGCCTAAAAGTGCTCTAAAAAAAAAATCTATTTAATAAAAGTAACGGTAACAAACTTATCCCTGATCAGCACAAACCCATGTTGTTTTTGAATTTTAGATTCTTATTACTATAATTTTTGGTTCAATATATACAGAAGTTCTGACTTTCATAAAGGCAGACTGACCTCAGAGAACACATCTATAATGCCCTTAAATTGACCCAGCCACAGGAAAACTTGAATTACTCAAGTTGGTAAAATTAAGGTTTAAAAAGGAGATTATTACTAGCTGGAGTTAGTGGTTCTTATAAGAAAAACAAATTTTAGTTTGCTGCTACTCTGCTATGCTGTACTATAAGACTATACTATGACTATACTATAAGATTATACTATTACTTTTTTTAAAAAAAAGTTTATGAAGGATTTTAGTTGTGTCCCTATTGACACATTGCATTTGTGCCTATTAAATAACCTAAATAAGTAAAGAGAGACATCATTCACAAAGCAAAGTATGTCTTATCCATCTAATTATTGAGAGATATATGTACAAATAATGTCCTCTAATAAGCATATCTATGAAAAAATTATAGATTGTGTTCATTCTGAGAGATATATTCCTAAGAGTCTTTTCCTGATATCTTAGTCACCAATCTTTTAATTTTGAAAGAACAAACCTAACCAGCCAGTGAATCCATTAACATTGTTCATTAGTCACTGCCCAGGACATGTGCCTCTGGCCACATTTTCTTCCAAACAGTAGAAATCATAGATTTTACTCAAAGTTCTGCCCACTGGGAAGTTTGCTTTTCAACACTGCTTTTCAAAACCAAGCTTGTGTGAAGCTGTTTTTCAGCAGTCATCCAATTCCTGATGGTTCCGGTTCAATGTGCAGAGTTGTAAACCAGGACAACATTTTTAAAAAATTCTGTTGACAATCATAGTGGACACCCCATGAGATCACACCAGTGTTGTAAAGGAGATGTGGTAGATCAGCATGAACAGATATTATGGTAGTCTGAGCCACCTGTTCATGTAATTTATTTGCATCTTTTCAGACTTATTTGGATCTAGTTTGTACACACCATTTCTACTTAAAAATGGAATGCTGCTGTGCATGTATCTGAGACGCTCAGTTCATAATTGGTAGCTAAGTTCAAAGAGACTCATTCTGTGGCAAGATATTCATGAGTCCTCAAATAGTTACTATAAACCTTTAAAGAATTCTATTCAACATTATAATGCATGAGCAATACTAAAGGTACATGAAAATTATCTGTATATATCATTTCCACATTCAAACTCTGCAATAACAGAAACTTGATTACAATAAAATCTGTTGGATTTCCCCAAACCCACACTTATGCTCCATGTAGATTTTATTGTAACCAAGATTGTATAAGTTTAAAAATAAAGAAAATTGGAAGACAAAATAAATATTATTCTTGTTTTATAGGTGGTTTTGAATAATGACAGATCCAATTTAAAGTCAACTTTCTAAAGATTCCTCTAGTTTTTATTTTTTGTTTTTTTGGTTTTTTAGCTCTGTTTAGTGTAGACCTCAAAGTCAGGTCTAAGAAGTGAAAAAGAAAACTTTTATAATTGATAGAACATTAATTATAAAGATGAATAGATTTTATATGATAGACAGATCTATTTATAAGAATATCTTATCTTATTGTGCTTCATTTTACTGCTTTTCACAAATATCGCATTATTTTTCAGCAAATTAAAATTTTGTAGCAACCCTAAATAAAGAAAATCTATTAGTGTCATTTTTCCAACAGAATGTACTTACTTCATGTCTCCATGTCACATTCTGCTAATTCCCACATTTCAAACTCTTTTACTGTTATATCTGTTATGATAGTCTGTGATCAGTGATCTTTGATTTTACTACTTTAATTGTTTTGGAGGAGGTGCCAAATGTTCTAGCCATAGAAGGCAATAAATTCTGTCTGTGCATTTTCACTATTCCACTAACCAGCAGTTCTACTATCTCTCTCCCTCACCTTGGGCCTCCCAATTTGCTGAGGCACAACAATATTTCAATTAGGCCAATTAATAACCCTACCTCTAAGTGTACAAGCAAAGAAAGAGTTGCATATTTCCCATTTGAAATCAAAAGCTGAAAATTATTAAGCTTACTAAGCAGAGAAAAGCTGAAATTCTCTTGTATCAAACAGTCAATCAAGTGTAAATGGAAAGAAAAATTTTCTGAAGGAAATAAAAATTGCTACACTAATAAACACACCAATAAAAAAAAAGAAACAGCCTGACTGTTGATATGAATAAAAAGTTTCATTGAGCTAGAAAGAAGATAAAGTCAGTCACAACATTTTCTTAAGTCAGCACCTAAACCATCTATTTATCTTTATATCTATCCATACAAAGAATAAACACTCATCAACTTATTTTCATGAAAAAAATTAACCAGTGCATAATTTTCTAGCTAGATGATGAGAATTTAAAAGAAATCTTTCATAAACCAATGACATAGATATCAAAAAACGCTTTATATATATATGTTTTATAAACGTTATATATATATTTTATAAATGTGTGTGTGTGTATATATATATATATATGTATATATATATATAGAGAGAGAGAGAGAGAGAGAGAGAGAGGTTAGATAATTGCTCCAGGACTTTTTTATATAATTCTGACTCATAGTACATATGAACTGAAGACTACCACCAAGGTGTCAATGAGATAATTTAAAATAAAGCCATGTCCCTCTTCTTATTGATTGTTTTACTGATTTTTTTGGCAGAGTATCTTGTCCTCCTGAGATTTGGAGCAAAGGAAAGGATCCTGTATAATGTATAAGGTGTTTGGTGAAGAATGAAAGTCTGGTACATCAAAAACTGCCTTGTCATAAAACGAACATTATTTGTTTCTCTTTTATTAAAGATTACATTTTTTTATTCATAATTATAATTTTATATTTTTTTATTCTCTTTTTTTAGCATTTTATAACATTTTTCTGATTCAAGTTTATTTTTGCACACTAAAAAAACTATTTTCAAATTATTTCTGCAAATGAAATATTGGGAAGCTTTTAAAGTTATGGTATTTCTAAATTTAGATTGATATTCTATTTTCCTATTTCTCTTAGCCACCTAGATTATTTTAATAAGATTTTACTTTGTTTTGTTGAGCTTTTGCATTATTTATTTTGACTTCACTTAGTAAGACTTTTTTCTATACACAAAAAGGATAGAATTTGTGAACTATTGCAAACCTTTACTTATCTTATTTGGTACACATTTAAAATTAGATTTAAGTAGTCATCTAGGAATAAGAATTGAAGTGAGATTGAACTTTACTTATAAGAAAAAATACTTAGATTTCTTTTTCTTTGTTTTTTTGTTTGTTTGTTTTATTTTTTAACAAACAGAAGCATATGCTGTGGTCTCTGAACTCCATAGTATCTGTGGTAGAATGTAGAGCTTTGCTCATTGTGGTATAGCTTTTTCTAAGACTTTGCTCATGTTTTTTAAAAAATCCTTTTCTCCATTTTTTTTTTTTTGGCTATTTTAGCCATGTTGTTTTACCACATAAGTGCTGATCCACTGTAGTGGTATATTTTTCATTAATAGAATAAATATTTATTGCGTAACTACAGTGTCTCTGGCACAATGTTCTGGGGGGAGTACATGACGAAAATATAAACACATGTATTTCTTGCCTTTATAGAATTTATAGCCCTAGTTTTCAAGTGAGTTAAACACTATGTTCAAGTAAGTAGTGATTTGCAATATTTAGGATAAAATATTTAGGAAAAAAAATAAAGAGAAAGGGGAAATTACTAAAGTTTTACAGATCACCAAGGACTCAGATAAAAAGCATGACAGGGACAGAGCCAGAGGGACAGAAACATAGTAAAAGTAAATAAATAAATATATAAATAAATAAGAAAAAGAAAAAAGACTTTGATAATGCAGCATGAAAAGAAGTGTTTTTCAAAAAAAATAGAATGATCAAAATGTGAAATTATTATTTATTTGGCTATACATTAAGACAAAAAGCAAAATAAGCTCTATGTGTTTTTATTTTAATGGTATTAATGTTTGTTTATTTATGACCATGTAAATAAAATAAAAGAATTTGAAATAAGAGACCTTAGGTTAATCAAAGAATAGAATTTTTTAAAAAAGAAATAGCAAATATTTTTAAATGGTTTTTTTTAAATGTTGAGATACAATTAAGAAAAATGTGAAATTAGGAGATATGTATTGACATTTTAAGATATTAAGGATATTTGAACATTTTTAATTCTTGACGGAACCGACCTTTTCATTATTAGAAAAGGTAATGAAGAATAGATCATTTAGGTGAGGAAGTTTGTGTGTTGGCATAAGTGGTTAGGCACTACTGCTGTTGGTTGTTTCTGTTGAGAATCAGAACGTTAACAAAACATGTAAAGACATGGTTTAAACTTTGATATAAATGTACAATAAATTAAAATTAAGGCATAGTAATTTCTAATTACTTGCAATATAATCATAATATATGCTAAACATTTGGTAAAATGATCTCACAAATATAAATGTAAAGAAAATATGGAAAATTAGAGAAGAAAATTTGTGATTGCCATGACCAGCAAGGGAGTCCAAAATTTTGAGAGATATTTAATCTGTATAGAAAATAGATAGAATTAGACTATCTATTGACATTGAGATCAAGATAGATTATTTATGTTTCACGAGAGTTAAGTTATACATCTTGAACATAGGTAGAGGCTTGGATAGAAACAGATAGGCCTAGATTTTAAGCATAAAACTGGAACATTCATGTATGTTGCCCTGTCATAAACAGAAGGTTGATACAATAAAAGTCCTTTCCCCAGCCTCTTCCAGGTTATAGATAGAACAAAAAGAGCTACTGTCCTGAGAACACAATTTGGTGTTCTCTGAGTAGCTAGGCAAACCTAGCTCAAACCATTCACTGAATAAGAAATTCAAGGTCTTCACAAATAGAATAAACCTAAACAAAAAAATACAATAAATCTCTGCAATAACTCTCCACAAAAGACTACACAATGTTGAACATTTATGGTTTTTATACAGGTATTTAGTGCTGTTAAATGTGTAAAATAGGCTCTCAAAAAATAAATAGATAAGTAAATAGATAAATAAAGACTTGCTTTGTAGCATTTCTTTGGTATAAATACACCCATCTCTTTGGCTAGCAAATATCATGTTATAAGCACTTATAGCATTCTCTGTTTATATTTGTCAATACTTAACACAGTCATAATTGTAATCTTTTAAAGCCTATTTATCTAAAAAAAACATTTTTATTAAATACTTCATGTTTAGTCTAACAAAGCAAAAGAATTTGTTGACTCAATTTTAAATGAATTTTATAAATATCTTGCCAAATCTTTTATTTCTTCTTTTGTTGACTAAATTAAGGTGAAAGTTTAACTCACAGTAGTTTATTGTAGTTGTTGTTTTTTGATAGGAAAACATCTGGATCATGGATATATTTAAGGACATGCTATGTAAAATATACAAGAAGTAGCTTACTTATTGATAATCTTAACAATATCATTTAATTCTAAAACTGAAGAGTTTAATTATTCCAAAACTAATTAGGATTATTTAATTTCTATTCACAATGCAGTACAGTGTTACAGGTCAATCCATGATTAATTATGTCAATTATGTAACAATAAATTTATATTGCATATGTGTGCATGTCCAAGGTTGTACTTAAAATCTATTTTATTACATTTTTTAAAATTTTAGATTCAGGGGGCACACATGCATATTCATTACATAGATCTATTATGTAGCGATGAGGATTAGGTCGCAGGTGGCCAGTTCCCCAGATAGTGACCATTGTGCCATGTAAGGAGTTTCTGAACCCTAGCACCACTCCCTCTTTCCCCTTATTAATATCCCCAGTGTCTATTATTCCCATCTTTGTGATCGTTTGGCTCTCACATATGCATGAGAACATGTGGAGTTTGGTTTTCTGTTTATGGTTCAGTTTTCTTAGGATAATGATCTCCAGCTCTTTCCATGTTGCTGCAAAGGACATGATTTAATTTATTTTTATGACTGTGTAGTGTCCCATGGTGTATATATACCACATTTTCATTTACTTTTGAGTGCCTGAAACTTTTAAGTATATGTCACAGTAGACTGTTGAGATATTAATAAAAATTATGAGATTGATATAGAAACACGATTTTAGTACATTTAAGAGGAATAATATATAGATGAGTAATGCAGGAGCCAGAGGTCCCAACCTCTGCAAAGTATAAAATTGGTGTATAGCCTTTGAATCCCTTAAAACTTAACTAATAGCCGACAATTGACCAGAAGCCTTACTGAAAATATAAACAACAGATTAACACACACTTTGTATGTTATATGCAGTATATACTGTATTCTTACAATAAAGCAAGCTAGAGAGAAGAGAATATTATTCAGAAAAATATAAGGCAGAGGAAATGCATTTACAATACTGTACTGTATCTATCCATACCATAAGTGTATATCATCTGTTTATAAGAATAATGATCTTTTTGAAATGGTGGGCAACCACAGCTGCAGATCTTAATGTGAAGTACATACTAAGCAATTCAACTTTTTTTTGGTAGTGTCATGACTTTTCTCTGCTTTGTAGGAGACTTCCAGCATCACCAGTGACAATTCATGAGTCTCATGTTATTATTTACATCCTACACAATGAAAAATACATGAGAACTGAAAGATTTCCTTTTTATTGCAATATGCTTATTCAGATTTGTTTAGCAACACATAGCCTTTTAAACAGATACTCAAACTCTGAAGATCACAAGAGGAGCAGAAAATGGCTACAAAATTATTACAGTAGTACTGTATGTACTACAGTTAATTTATGCCATTGTGATTTCATGTTTCATTTTTCCATTCTTTATATTTCTCTCAATTGTAAATGTCATTATGTACAGTCTGTATACATTTTAACTATTACAGATTTGTATGTATTTTATATAGTAAAGGATAAAATAGTATCTACATATATTTTATGTATTCTTAACATATCTAACTTCTAACATTTTCTTAGTTTTAATTGAAAAACATTTCTAGGCTATATGGTTCACCTATAAGTTTTTTCAATTGTTGCACATCTCCAAAATGTTTTCAATACACTTATTGAAAAAATTTCATGGGTAAGTGGACCTGCTCTATTTAAATCTTGCTGTTCAAGAATCAACTGTTACTGTAAAGATTTTTTTTTCTAATACAAAGGAATGCCTGAACCAAACAAAGAGTTACTTTACAGTAGAAAAGTTGTTTAGTACAATGGTTCCAATGGATTGGAGGTCTTAATCAGATTGGCTCATTTTCTTAGCTGTGGTGCTTAAGTGATTTCTTTCTTTCTGTTTCTTTTTTTTAAATTTCTTTCTTCTGTATTTTGGAGTGGCTGTCAAGTTAGTATAAAGTTTTAGATAAACAATTGAGAAGTAGATCAGTTTTGATAACAGAAAGTTCAAAAATGAGAAAAAGAAGAGGATCGACGGATTTAGCTATATAAACAGTCATTGAAGATGGAGAGTAAGGGGAGGTGAGTTGTCAAGACGTTTGTTGCTGTGGGATGTGGTTTTTCCAGTGCTTGATAATGCTGATAATAATGCTGGGATCAGAAATGAAAGGAATCTGGGAGACAAGAGCAAATGATTTTAACATGTAAATGTAGAAACCAGTAAATCAGCAACAAGCAAAGAGCAGTGCAAATTAGCCTTATAGTGTACACTTGAAAGCAATATTATATATCATAGTAGAAAGAGAAAGTCTGAATTCGAATTAATCAAAAATAAAGAAAGGGCAGACCCATTTTACAGACTTCTGAAATACTGTATTTGAAATATCAACAGGCTATATTAACAGTTCTAGCAAATAATATTTAAAGGGAGATTATACATAAAAACTTCTTAGAGGTGGTTTAGGATTTAAAACATCCTTCTGAACTCAGAGCAGGAGTTTTAAAATCCTCAAGGAAAAGTCTATATATCACAGCTAAAAAATCAAGTAACAAGAAGGGATGCACAAAACATTAGCCATGAGAATCCATATGATAATGGTTAAATAGAAAAAATTGTACTTCCAGAGAAGTTGAATTAATTAAATGTTCATATTCCCTGACATGAAATTTCCATTCTATTTCCATGCTTCACAACATTTCCCATAGTGGTTTGTACCAAGGATGCTAAAGCATGTAGGTTAGGTCTATGTTCCAATTATAATATTTGGGGATCTACATCAGAGCTTATGGTTTTACTCCACATAGTTTGTCAAAATTGTTTTATATTTTAATATCACTGTTCTGCTTGTCTAGCTTGTAATAAATATA
The DNA here is from genome assembly GCF_000164805.1 of Carlito syrichta. NCBI lineage: Eukaryota > Metazoa > Chordata > Mammalia > Primates > Tarsiidae > Carlito > Carlito syrichta. The sequence continues at coordinate 356,067 of NW_007246133.1, read as the reverse complement.
TTTGAGAAGAAAATATATGTTTATTTCCTTGCCTTCTTCTCAGTAGAGTATCAACAACTACATAATATTGCTAAAATCATGTTATTTTTCCAATATGTAAATAATTTTTATGTTTAACTATGGTTTTAATGCTTGTGCCCCTAGAATTCATAAGTTGAAATATAATTCTCAATGTGATAGTATTAGTAGGTGGGGCCTTTGGGAAGGAATTAAGTTATGAAGGAATAATAAGAGGCTGAAAAGACCAAAATTCTTCTTTTTCACCATGTAAGAAACACAGCAACAGGGTGCTGTTTATAAGTTAGACTGTGGTCCTTCCTAGAACGTTAAATCTGCTTTGATTTTGGACTTTCCAGTGTTCAAAACTGTGATAAATCTATATTGTTTATAAACTATTCAGTTATTAATACATTGTTATAGAAGAATGGATTAAGATATGTTCAAATTAAAACTTATGCGTGATCATCATAAACAGTTTAATAAAAATGACGAGACAGAAATTACTTATAATTCAATCACTAAAAATGGTTTATTTTAGCAAATATTTTAACCAAATTATATATACATATATAAGCAAACACATATTCACGAGAGAAAGATAAGATCATTCTATGCACACTGGTTGCATACTGTATTTATTACCTAACACTTGGCATATATTTCCCTGTGAAACCACTCATAATTATGACAGAAATAGATGTAAAATAGTACTTACATCATTGTCATCACTATTAGACTCTTAGTACCTGCAGTGTATTCCCTTTTTAAAATTTACTATTTATATCACCTGACCTCCCTAATCATGCATTTGGACTATTTTTACAGTAGCTAAAAGTGTTGTACTTTTAAATCAGCTGTAGGTGATCATATATATAATCTCTCTAGGCCACAGTATTCTCATCATAAAATGTGGATAATTACAGTGTCTTTGGTGGGAAAAAAAAGAAACTATATAAAAAAATCTCTATTTCAGGAAATAGTATATAGTAAACTTAGTTCTTTAAGTTTTTAAATTCACAACTCATGCTTCAGAATTGCAAATCAATGTACAGAATTACATGCTACTTTTTTTTCTGGTTATCTAATTCAACTAGCATTCTTTTATTTTGCTGTCATCAAAGATAGGATAAATCTCAAAGAAAGCTGAGAGATGTGCTGATATTTGCATAACAGAGTACGTGGCTCTGTGGGATAACAGTGTATTAATAACAGATTTTTTAAATGTTAAAAACTATTATATGTCATTTTCCATGTGTTTTAATCACCCTATATTTTATATTTCAAAATATTCATGTGGGAAAATATAACTATAGTTAAAGAAGGGTAAAATATAACTAAAATACAGTATTTAAGAATTAAAAGTTTGAACTTAAACCCATCTAATTATAAAAACTATATTATATTTGCAAAGGTATAATTGAAACACAACATACTGCACATATTTAAAATTGTACGATTTGCTAAGCTTTGAATATGTAGAATATGAAAATAGCACATTTGATACCGAATATTCATCATTACCAAATGACTCTTCCTTCCCTTTGTAATCCCTTCCTTCCCATTTCAACCTCCCATTCCCAGAAAACCACTGATTTGGTTTCTATTACTACATTTTAATTTATATTCCCTAAAATTATAGGTACATGGAGTAATGCAATATGTACTATTGTTAGTCCAGATTGTTTGATTCAGCATAATTATTTTTGAGATAAATTCACGTTGCAGCATATATCAAGAATTCATCAATTCTGCTAAATTTTATATCATCATATAGATGATGAACAAATATCTAGTCATTTGCTGATGAATGTATAGGTTGTTTTCAACTTTTGGCCACTTTTTTTTTGAGTCGGAGTCTCACTTCGTTGTCCAGGCTGGAGTGTAGTGGCATGCTCACGGGGCCACCCCAGTGTGGACCTGCTGGGTGCCGGTGATCCTTCTGCCTCAGTCTTCCCCATAGTCAGAACTACAGGTGGGCGCTACCACGCCCGACTAATTTTTGATTTATTGTAAAGACGAGGTCTCGCCAAGTTGCCTGGGCTGGTCTCGAACCCGCGGCTCCCAAAGTGCTGGGATTGCAGGCTGAGCCACCAAGTCTGGACTTTGGCCACTTTCTGTTTAAGCATTTATGCGCCTTCATATACAAGTCTCTCTATGGAAATGTTTTCATGCCTATTGTATAAATACTTTGTGGTGGAATGGATTCATCTTATAATAGCTGTATATTTAACTTCTACCAAAATCTCAGCAGTTTTCTTTTATTTATGTATTTGTTTGTTTGTTTGTTTGTTTAAAATGTGTGAGGTACAATTCAAAATTACGTAGATAAGTGGTCATCATATGGGTAAAGCTTGGGTCCCTCACTTTGGTCCCTACTTCACCTGGTTTGAGATGAGGTACCTTATTAATGTTATGTGCCTCTCATCCGTTGGCAGTGTCCCTCTACTGCCAAACCCTGTCTTACAGTATTATGATAAATGTTCAGGGTATGCTTATAAATGAGAACACTTGGTACTCAGTTATATATCACATTGATTATGTGATAGATCAATTAGTATTATAGACTCTAATTGCTGCAAAGTTCATAATTTTGATCCAAGTTGCTACAAAGTTCATAATTTTGTCCATTTTCTGTCTGCATAATATACCATCATGCATGTGTACCACATTTTTTAACCTAGTCCACTTGATGGGCAGCATGGTTGGTTCCATGTTTTTGCTATTGTGAATAATGCTGCAATAAACATGTGTGCAGGTAACTTTTTTATAGAGTGATTTGAGTTTCTCTGGGTATATTTCCAGAAGGGGGATTGCTGAGAAGGTCAATTTTTTAGATCCTTTTAGAATCACCACATTGTTTTCCACAATGAATGTATTAGTCTAAACTCTCATCAGCAGTATAGAAGCATTCCCTTTTCCCTGCATCACCTCCAGTACCTGTTGTTTTTTGAGTTATTGATGATGGCCAACCAGAATGGAGTTAATATATTTTGCCCAGTTTCTAATGGTGCTTAGTGCTGGTTTTGTTTGTTTGCCTTTTTTTGTTTTTTGACATGTAGATTCTGGATGTTATTCCTTTGTCAGTTATATAGTTGGCAAATATTTCTTTTTTTCTATTCTGTGGGCTGTCTTTGCAGAAACTTTTCAATTTGATGAGATTCCACTTCTCAAACTTATCTCCTATGGCACAGGTACCTGGTTGCCTATTTCAATTTCCATAAGGGTATTTCCCACATTTTCTAAGATTCTTACATTTTGAGGTTTTACTTTTAGGTCTTTGATCCATTTAGAATTGGGTTTTGTGTATGGTGATAGATAGGGTTCCTATTTCAATCTTCTGTATGTGATCAGCCAGTTTTCTTGGCGCCATTTACTGAATTTGTTCTCCACTCCCCAGTTGTGGTTGGTGGAGACTTTGTTGATGAGTTGGTTGAGAAATCGAGGTTTTGCTTCCAGAAATATTTATTCTGTTCCATTGATCTATATGCTTGTGTTTGTATCAATACCAGACTATTTTGACTATTGCAGCCTTACAGTAAAGTTTAATGTCTGGAAGTGTGATACTTTCCACTTTGCTTCTTTTGCTGATAATTGTTTTGGCTATTCATGGTCATTTATATCTCCATATGAATTTCTATATTGTTTCCCGATCTGAGAAGAATGATGCTGGTAATTTAATGGGTATTGCATTAAATCTTTAGATTGCTTTGGGTAGGGTGGACACCTTACCAATGTTGATTCTTCTACTCCATGAGCATAGAATATTTTTCCATTTGTTTGTGTCATCTTTGATTTCTGGAAGCAGTATTTTGTAGGTTTTGCTTTAAAATTTTTCACTTCTCTGGTTAGGAAGATGATGAGGTATTTAATTTTTTGTGACTATTGTGAATGGGACTGTACTTTTTATTTGGTGCTCTGTTTGTTGTTGGTGTATAATAATCTGACTGTCTTTTGCATGATTATTTTGTACCCTGAGACTTTGCAATGCTCTTTATCAGTTCAAGGAGGTTTTTGACAGGTTATCTTGTGTATTCAAGGCATAGGATCATATCAGAAAAGAAGGATAACTTACTTCCTCTTTTCCTATTGGATATCCTTGATTTCATTCTCTTGTCTGATTGTTCTAGCTAGGACTTCGAATACTATGTTGTACAGGATGAGTGAGAATGTGAGGCCTTGTCTTGTTCTGGTTTCGGGGGGAAAATGCTTCTAATTTCTTTCAGTTTAGCAATTTGTTGGCTGTGGGCTTATCAAAAATAGTTCTTACTATTTTGAGGTATGTCCTTTCTATGCTTAGGGATTCAAGGGCTTTTATCAAGAAGTAATGATGGATTTTATTAAAAGCTTTTTCCGTGTCTAATGATATTTTCATGTGGTTCTTGTTTTAATATCTGTTGATGTATTTAATTACATTTATGGTTTTCTGGATGTTGAACCAGCCCTTGTTGTATTGGTCTATTTATGGTCTCAATTCTTCTTTTTTCAACCTTGAGATGTTGTGTGATATCAGAAAGTTCTCCATTTCATTTAGTTTTTCGAGTTTGTTTCCATACAGGTGTGCATAGTCATCTCTTATCATCTTTTGTATTTCTTGGAGGTCAGTTGTTACTTGATCTTTTGTGTTTCTGATTGTGTTTATTTGGGCTTTTCCTCTCATTTTCTTGGTCAGTCTGGCTAGGGGTTTGTCAATTTTGTTTACTTAGTAACTGTTTGAAAACAGTTGCTCCTGTGATGGGTACATATATGTTTAGCATGGATATTGCTTGCTAATCAATTGAACATTTTATCAGTATGCATTGTCCTTCTGTATCTTTTTAAAATTTTTGACAGCATGAAGATATTTGTGTTCCATTCATCTAAAAACTGTTTTCTATCCTCTATTTGAGTCTATGAGAGTACTTTGTATCAAATTGTATGTCCTACAGGCAGAAAATTGTTGGGTCTTTAAAAAAATTTTTTTTTATCCATTTTGCCATTCTGTTTCTTTTTTAGTGATGCATTTAGTCCATTCTAGTTCAGTTGATTATTGAAATGTGGGAGTTTATCCCTGTCATGAGGCTCTTGTAAAGTTCTTTGTTGTTGTTGCTGTTTGTTTATTTTTTATTGGCTTTCTTTTTATTTTTTGGGTAGATATATGTGTGCATTTTTTCCATGTTGTTTTGATTCTCTGTCTTCCTGAATCCTTGGGAAGAGTGAGGTCATTCTTTTTTTTTTTTTTTTTTTTCTTTCTTCTGTGTTTAATGCCTTCTTAATCATCTCTTGTAGAACTGGCTTACAGGCAGAATAAACTCTTAGATATTGAATGTCTGGGAAGGATTTTTATTCTTCTCTAATGAAGCTTAGGTTAACTGGACAGGAAATTCTTGGTTGAAATTGTTTGTCCTTGATAACTTTGAAGATCCAACTCTAATCTCTTCTAGCCTGTAGTGTTTCTGTAGATACATCTACTCCTATGACTATTGGTCTTCCCTGGTAGGTAGTCTGACCTTTCTCTCTCACTGCCTTTAAGATTTTTCTTTTATATCTACTTTGTGTAAGCAAATTATTACTTTGTGTTTAGCAGCTGGTCTTCTCATTGGATGCTTTAAAGGGATTCTCTGAATCTCTTATGTTTGAATGGCCATGTCTCTGATGAGATGAGGGAAGTTGTCTTGGATAACCTCATGGAATGTTTGTTCCAAGATGTTCTCTGACTTTCTTTCTGCCACAGGAATGCTGATCAGGTGTAAGTTCATCCTCTTAATTTAATTTTACGTCTCTTGGAGGCTTTGTTCTATTTTCTTAAGCTTCCTTCCTATGTTTCTAACAGTTTGGGTTAGTTCCATATTTCTATCTTCAAACTCTGAGATTCTTTTATCTGTTTGATTAATTCTGCCTTTCATGCTTGTCAATTTGTTACTTATCTTGTTTCCTGCATTCTTTATTGTCATCTCAGTTATTATTAACTCTTTCATTCTTCCTTCTTGTATTTCTTCATTTCTGTTTATTCTCTCCATCAATGCCATGATATCTGGATTTGTAGTTTGAGATCAGTCATTCTGGGGGTTCTTCATTGTTTGAGTTCTAAAGTCGATTCTCAGCTGCTGTCTTTCCAAGGGCCTGGGGGATACCTGTGTTCTTCCATTGATTCTTCTTTATTTGTGATGGATTACCCACCCCCCTTCTCCCTCTCTAATTCTGTTGCTCAGTGATGGAGGATAACTTTCACCTCTGTTTGTTCAATACCCTATTCTTCCTTAGGTAGATCCCCTGGATTTTCTCAATTTTGAAGCCAGGCTAGGAATGGGAGACTGTGATGTGGTTTTTCAGTTTTGAGATTGATTGAGGTGTAATGGGCGATGCTACGTTTCAGAAGCTACCTGAAAATCATAGTATCCACTGACTGATGTGTGGGCTATCTGGAACCAACTTCACACCATCTTACAATATACCCTTGTGGTGTGAGTGTATATATACTCCCTGAAACCAAAATTAGATAAGAGAAAGAAAAAGAACAGAAAAGGGAAGAAGGGAGATGAAAGGAATATGAGGAGAAAGAAGGAGAAGAAAGGAAACAGGCAAGCAAACATACTGATAAACAAATAAAATAACAAAAAAAATCATAGATATACTCTTCCTCATATATACCTATACACAAAACCAAAGGGAGAAGAAGGGGCATATTCAAATCAGAAGACACACAGAAAGATAAGTATTGAGAAAGCAGATAAATAATAATAATAAATTTAAAAAATGAACTCCTTCTTGCTGTCATTTCTGGAACTTCAGGTTCCTTTTCTTTCTTTCTTTTTTTAAACTGGTGTGTCCCCACTGTTCCTGCTTTTGGCTTACCATGGTAGCAGAGGGACTTTGGTCCCTAGACTCTCCTCTCTGCTCTTATCCTAGTCTGATCAGGCTGTTCTCTACATAAGTCAGATGCCCCATGGACTGCTGGGGGAAGGGATGAATCAGATCAGGACTCACTCCGACTTTAGTATTTTTTTCATCAACTCAATTTGCATGTTGTTCTAGTTTTGTTTTAGTTGTTTTTTGAGCTAAAAATTGAAGTAATTAATTATAAACATGTTTTCTTTTCTCATATAAGTGTTTGGTTCTATGACACTTGTAAGTACTGTTTAAACTGCATCACTGGCATGTGATTTCGAATATTTCATGACTGCAATCCTAGCACTTTGGGAGGTGGAGGCGAGAGAATTGCCTGAGCTCAGTAGATTGAGACCAGCCTGGGCAATTTGGTGAGACCTCGTCTTTACAAAATATCAAAAAATTAGTTGAGCATAGTGACATGTTCCTGTAGTTCCAGCTACTTGGAAGACTGAGGCAAAAGGATCACCTGAGCCAAGCAGGTTGAGGCTGTGGTGGCCATGAACATGTCACTGCACTCAGTTTAGATGACAGAGTGAGATTCCAAGTCAGAATAAATAAATAAATAAACAAACAAATAAATAAATGATCATACATGCTTTATCTTTGTATTTACATTTCTTCTTTGACATATACTTATTTAAAAGTGTGTTGTGTAGTTGCAAAATATTTTGGGATTTTTTAGATTGTTAGGTTATTGGTATCTAACCAAATTATGTTATAGTCGAAGAACAGACTTTGTATAATTTCAAATATTTTATACTTAATGAAAATAATTATGATCAAAATTTAGTACATTTGACAAATTTTTGGTACATTTACCAGTGGACAAATTGGTAAGTGTACCAATGTATTTGGGGGAAAAATAATTATTCTACTGCTGTTTGATAGTGTACTGTGAATGTTAAATGTTGATAATGTTACAAAATTCCATATCATTGCAGATTTTTTATTTTCTAACAACTATTATTATTATTATTATTATTATTATTATTATTATTATTTGAAAGCAGGATTTATTGAGAGGACAGAAAAGTTCCCACAGTTGGGGGAAACTCAAAGGGGTTACCCTCTAACAATTATTGAAGACACATTGGAGTTTCCAGAAATAATCATAAAACTTTTTGTTTATTCTTTCATTTCTATTGTTTGTTTTTCTTTCATATGAATTTCAGCTCTCTTGTAAAGTTTACAATCATTTAGGATTCCAATGTCCTCTTAAAAATTTATTCTCTTTTTAATTCTTATTACGCTTGTTTTGTTTCTGATAATATTGTTCACTTTATAATGCATTTCATTGAATATTTGAAATAAGAGATTTAGCTTTTTTTATTAGAGTAAATATACTACACCTTTTTTCATTATTTTACTGTTAGTCTACTTTTGTATGTATAATTAAAGTATGTTTCTCATTGGCAGAAAATATTTGATCCTACCTGTAAAAGTATTCAATCTAGAAATATCTGTATTTTCATAGAGGTATTTAGACCATTTACATCTAACTTGATTTTTGCTTTGGTTAAGTTTAATTTACCGTCATGTTGTTTTTTATTCACAATTATTCTTTATTCTTTGGTTCCTTTTGCTGCTTTCCATCCTTCATTTGGCATACTTGTATGTTTTGTTCATGTTTGTTGTCTCTCTTTTGTTAAGTTACTAGCTATATAAAAGTTTTTTATTATATGAGTCATTATTTAATGTTTTGTGGTATACAACTTTAAATTACCACAATCCATTTTTTTCATTTTGTCTTAAGACCATAACTCTTTAAAAAATATTATCTGATACACTATATTTGTAAATACTTATGTGGCATATGTGAAATTGTATTATATGTCTAGTTGTGTAATGATCAAGTTAGGGTATTTAAGGTGCCCATCACCAGATTGCTAATTATTTCTATGTGTTGGGTACAATTCAAATCCTCTTTTCTAGGTATTTTGAAATATGTAATGCATTTTTTAACTACAGTCACCCTACTCTGCTATCAGACATTATAATTTATCTCTTCCATCTAATTGTATGTTTGTATCCATTAGTTGACCTCTTTTTATTACTCCCTTTTCCAACTTCCCCAACACACAGTTTCCCAGACTCTGGTATCTATCATTTGAATTTCTACCTCCATGTAATAAACTATTTTTGCTCCACATAAAAGTGAAAACATGCGATATTTGCCTTTCTATGCCTGATTTATTTCATGTAACACAATGACCTCTAGTTCCACTCTTGTTGCTGCAAATGACATGATTCCTTTTTTTTTTTCTAATGGTTGAATAGTATTTGTGTGTATGTGTATCACATTTTTTTGTTCATTCATCCATTGATAGACACTTTACTATTGTGAATAGTTTTGTAATATACTTGAGAGTTCGCGTATTTCTTTGATATATTGATTTCATTTCCTTTGAATAAATACTACATAGTAAAATTGCTGAACCATAGGATAGTTCTATTTTTGGTTTTTGGAGAAATCTACATACCATTTTCTATTAACAGTGTATGAATTCTCTTTTCTTTGCATCTTTATCAATATCTGTGGGACTTTTTGTGTGTATTTTATAATAACTGCTATTCTGAAGTAAGATGATATCATATTGTGGCTTTGGTTTATATTTTCCTGATAATTAGTGATGCTGAGCGTTTTTTATATACCTGGTTGTCAGTTGTATGTCTTCTTTGATAATGTCTATTCATGTCATTTGTCCACTTTTTAACAGAATTCTTTTGGGGTTTTTTTGTTTGAGCTTTTTGCTTTTTAATCTTGAGATATTTGAGTTTCCTGTATAATCTGGATATCAGTTTCCTGTTGAATAAATAATTTGCAAACATTTTCTTCCACTCAAGAGGTTGTCTCTTCACTTTTTAAATTCTTTATTTTGCTGTGCAGAAACTTTTTAGTTTACTACCATTCCATTTATTCATTGTTGGTTTGTTTTGCTGTGGGGGTCTTAAGCCAAACATTCTTTGCATAGACCAACTTCCTGAAGACATTTTCTTTATGCTTTCTTATAGTAATTTTACAGTTTGTTCTCTTAATTTAAGTGTTTCATTGATCTTGGTTTGCTGTTTGCGTTTGGTAAGATATAAAAGTCAAGATTATTTCCTCTGCATATGGTTATCCAGTTCTCCTGGCACTAATTTTTTTGAAGAGGATGTCCTTTCCTCAGTGCATATTCTTGATAACTTTGTCAAAGATGAGTTATATTTGAATATGTCAACTTATTTCTGAAAGACTAATTTTAAATAATATTTTACCACTTCACATATACTATGAAAACCATGTAATGATACATTCCCATGTCTTTCTTTCTGACTAAGCAATACTATTGACATGCATTATTATACATGTTATAAACTCTACTGTATAAATTTTACTTTGATCATTCAGTTAGCTTTAAACATATGAAATAAAAGAAAATAATATTTCATATTTGTGCATGTATTTTCATATGCTGTGCTTTTTTGATTTGTGTAGATTTATATTTTTTCTGCTGTCTTTTTTTATTTCTAAAGAACTTTCTTTAACATTTCTTTTAGTGTGAGTCCCCTTGTGACTTATATTTTTTCCTTATGTACACCTGAATATCTTTGTTTTGCTCTTATTTTTAAAAAGTACATGTAAAGTCCAACGTTAACTTTTTCCTTGCACTATTTTAAAAGTGTACACTGCTGCCTTTTCACTTGCATTATTTCCAATAAACAAGGTGCTGTTTATACTTGTTCTGCTGCATGAAACATATCTTTGTTATTCTAATTGCTTTTATTTATTTACTTTTTAATTACAGGTTTGAAGTAAGTTTATTCAAATGTTCCTTGGTGTAGTTTTCTTTATATTTCCAGTATTAAAGTTTTACTATATATCATGAATATATAGTTTTATAATTCTAATTGCATTTAGAAATATATAGTCTATGGTAATTTCACATATTTTTATTGCAAACTGTTATCTCTTCTCTCCTTCCAGAACTCAAATTATAATTACATTAAATTTATTGAAGTTACCTTAGAGTTCATTAGTGCTCCTTTCTTTTTTTCTTTATTTATTCTTTCCTTTGGGCTTCATTTATGATGGTATACATATGCATATATATGTGTATGTTTTGATTCAAATTTACCAATGCTTCTTGTGTGGTATCTAATTGGCTGTTGACCTCATCCAGTGTATGTTTAATCTCACATATTGTAGTTTTCATATTTTGATGTGCATTTAACATGTGTACCTTTCATATCTCTACTTACTTCTCCAAACATCTGGAACACAGTTACAAAAATTATTGGTTTTTTTTCTGTTTATTTATTTAGCTAGTTGTTTGTTTGTTTTAGTTGGAGTCTCACTCCCTTGCCCAGGCTGGAGTGCAGTGGCATGCTCTACCTGCTGGGCACCTGTGATCCTTCTGCCTCAGCCTTCCAAGTAGCCAGAACTACAGGCTCACGCTACCACACCTAGCTAATTTTTGATTTATTGTAGAGACAAGGTCTTGCCTACTTGCCCAGGTGGCTCTCGAACCTGCGGGCTCAGGCCATCCACTCACTTCGGCCTCTCAAAGTGCTGGTATTACAGACTGAGCCACCGAGTCTGGCCTTTTCCTGCTAATTTAAATATCTGTTTCGTGTTTTGTCAGTTTTCATTAGCTAAATTTTCTTCTTATTATGGTTTGTATTTTTCTGCTTCTCATCATACCTGGTAATTTTTATATTCTTGAAGGTATTATTGAGATATAATGTGTGAAGCAGTCTGGTTACTTGCAAAAAAGTGTATCTTTTTGGGTCTTGCTTTTATGATTGATTATGCAGGAATAAAGCCATATTTAGTGTAAGACTAATTTTTTTGATATTAGACGCAGTTCTTTTGCATTCTTTTTTCAGTATGTCCTGAATGTTTAGAATTTTTAGTAGCTGGTGAGAACATGCAATATTCCTAGCAAGTATGAGCACTGGGCACTCCGACCTCCTAAACTCAGTAAGTCAGTCTGATTTCTAGCTTATTTCTTCATTCACCATGGTCTGCAATTTTCTTCATCAGAGTACTAACCTGGGACAATCGCCCCCACCTTTTTTTTTCCTCTGCTGCATTCTTTTCCTTCGTTATTTGAGGTCTAGCAGGCTAAAAATGTTTTACATATTTTTCCTATTTTATGGTTATTTGTCTTTGATATGCTATCTTGACCCAAACTTAAATGTTGTATTTTCAGCCATTTTACCACTCTGTTATCTTGGTAGAGAAAAGGTAAAATATGATTATCCAACACACACATAAGATTTCTCGCTTATTTCATTTTAAAATTTTGTAATTACTTTGTATTACATCTTATTGTATGCTCTATGGATTTAAAAATTAATATAACATGGTTGCCATTCTTAATTTTTCAAAAGAAAATACACATAGCAATTTCCATACTACCTTCTGAGAATTCTCATAGAGGTCTGTACCTAATGAAATGAGAAAGTATAATTGGCGTTCAGTGCAAGTTTAATTGGGTACTTCGGCATATGCGACCTAGAAGAGTTGATTATAGAATTACATTTAAATTAATGATTTGGAGTTCTCAGTGGAATAAGACACAGCATGAAAACATTTCACACATAGGTAATATGAACAAATGTACAAAGGTGTGAATAGAATATAATTTGTTTGAAAAACCTCAAATAGATTGTTATTTCTAAACAAAGTAGAGTTATAGCATGTTAATTCAATGTTTAAAAATGACTGAGGTATAGGCCATTGCCAGATCAAAACATACGTGATCATGTTCCACTGATATGAATAAAATTTTAAAAAAGAACTGAATAAGTAAAGTAAACTCTTTAAGAAGCCATATTAAGCATTTAACAGACATTAGAAAACATAATTTGTATAATCGGCTCATGTATGGTTATGAGATTTTGTGTAATACTCTTAAATCATCATGAAAATGTCATAGCAAAAGAAAAACAATAGGTTGATTCTAGAATGTGGGTTTTTAAATGTTGTACAGAGATGGGGCAGAGTCCAGGGTTTTGTGGGTGCTAAAAAAAATATGAAATAATCAGTTATGACTTTCAGCTAGGTTTGTAATAAAAATTATGCTAGATTACAGTGAATATAGGGTACAACTAGAACAAAATAGAAAGTTGTTTTCCAGAAGTGGAATTTTAAAAATGATATTTTGGAAGCACAGAGATTACAAGGCAGTTAGAGTAAGATTAAACAACAAGAAAAAAAGTTAGCTGGGCATGGTGGCATGTACTTGTTGTCCTAGCTATTCGGGAAGCTTAGACAAGAGGATTACTTGAATCCAGAGTTTGAGAATTTAGTGAACAATAATTTTGCCACCACACTCCTGTCTAGACAACAGAGTCTCAAAGAAAAGTAAAGAGGAGAAAAGAGAGGAAAGGAAAGGAAAGGAAAGGAAAGGAGAAAAAGAAAGACATTCATCAGTTTCCCTATTTATGGCTTTCTGGCCTGGGACATTGTTTAATTTATTAACAATGCAATATTTATCTGTCTGGTGGGGCTGTGGGGAAGTAGATTATAGAGTTTTGATGTTTATTCCCCTTAAATCTCATGCTGAAATGTCCCCAGAGTTGGAGATGGGGTCTAGTGGAAGATGTTTGGGCCATGGGGGTGGACCCCTCAATGAATAACTTGGTGTCATCCTCTTGGTGATGAACGTTTTCTCCCTCTATTAATTCATGCAAGAGATAACTGTTTAAAAACAGTCTGGCACCACTTGCACCCTCTGTTGCCATGTGACATGCTTGCAACCTCTTTCCTTCTGTCAAAATTGAAAGGTTCTTGGGGCCTTCACCAGAAACAGATGCTGATGCCATGCTTCTTGTACAGCCTGCAGCACTATGAACCAAATCATCTACCTTTCTTTATAAACTACCCATTCTCAGGTATTTATTTTTATAGCAATGGGAAATAGACTAACACATGGAGTATTAATGGAGTAAAGCATGATTTCTAGAACACTTTGATGCTGAAAATAAGCCTTCATGTTTTGGCCTTCATTCTTAGGTCATAAGTGTGATCACTCTATAGACCAGGATAGATTTCATTTCCTATTTAATGCCATGTATTTTGTGGTCTGAGCCTTGTAGTACATAATCAAAAGTATTGGGACACCCCTCTCAATTGCCTTTTCTTTTTTTGGCTCGCTTGCCAAGCCCTCATGCTTCAGCTTTAATTGTACATTTTACAAAAAGTCTTCTTTGCACCTTTCTCTGTCACTCCCTCAGTGAGGTTTGTATGTCTTGGACAGCCTCAGAAAACACCTTACCTTAAATTATTAGATATGATATCACTAACTTTTCTATTTCTATATTCAAAATGGATATTGAGAGCAAGACTTAGCATTCCTTCCAGTAATCACCTGTATAAGTATTCATAAGCTGTGCACAGATCTTAAGTGAGCAATGATTGCTGATGACCTTGTTAAAAAGAATATTTTTTCAAGTAGTTCTTCTATTGATGTTTTTATTTTTGTTTTTCAATACTCCTTAAGATGCACAGAGAACAAGGATTACAGATTATGCACCTTCCATTTCTTGAACATAACCTTCCTCTAATATATCCATGTCACCAGTGTTTACCCTGCTGTCAGTTGCCTAGTGTAAAAAAAAAAAAAAAAAATACGTGTTCACTGGCACAATAGCAAATATTTTATCTCCGTTATTTTAAATGCCTGGAAATGGGGATTTAAAAGGTTTCTCAAATATTTCTCTTCAACATTGCTTCCTGAGGTTATCTCTTATGTGCTCTCAGCTACCTTGTCAGTACTGACATTTTAGATCCACTGTTTTTCTACTTTTATTTTTCTTTGGGTTCTGGCTCCTATCCCCTGTGATTATATTTACTGTGGAGCATACATCTTTACTGCTGGCAGCTGCAGCATGTTGTTATGTTAATGCCTACAGAACTGCAGACAGTGCCAATGCAGAAATGTGCAGGAGCTACTCTCCTGTGTCTCTGTGTCTTTGTGGTTTGCTACCAAACACCATGGCTATTTCTTTCCCAGCAGCAACACTAGGATTCTAATGACTCACAGAGATGCTTTAGTAAAACACATCTTCCAGGTTTTTACTCACTCTTACCTCTCCCAGGAATTTAGATCCACATCTGTAAGAGTTAGAAAGAAGCATTAAATTTATTCATTTTCAACCATTTGCTAATTCAGTTGACACACTTTTATCAAGTTCTTATTAAGTGCCAGGTGCAGTGTTAGGAAGTGAGAACGTAATGAAGATACTGTTTCCTGCCAAATCAAGTGGTCAGTCCAGTTTAGAAGAATATATAAATATTCAAGGATTTAAATTATATATAAATGTCTATAAATTATATATATGTAAATACATATGGGGAAATATATATGTATCTATAGAATGTGCATTATTTGCCAGGCATTCATAATAGAGTGATAAATAAAATTTACTGAGTTTGTCTTCTTGGTGGGGTAGCTGCTATTCTTTAGAGATATAGTTAATAAACAAATAATGGAGAATGGAGCAATAAATAAAATTTACTAAGTTTGTCTTCTTGGTAGGGAAGCTGTCATTCTTTAGAGATACAGTTAATAAACAAATAAAAACATAAGCTCAAATAATTGTAGCTGTTATGAATAAAGTATATAAATAAAGGGTCAAATTGCATATCGAATTATGGGAATAGTATAATTTAAATAGAACATTTTCTCTAACAATGCAGCATATGAACAGAGATCTAAATAATGATAGAAAAAAATATTCCAATGAGAAAAGCAGTAGGCAATTAAAATAGGAAGTGGGACCCCACAGAAAAAAGAAATTTATTTATTAAAGATTGCATATGTATTCTCACATGTTATAACTTCAGTCACCTTCAAAGTACTCTTCGTTTGATGCAATATACCTTTTGAGAAGCTTTTTCCACTGTTCAAAACAGTTTTTGAACTCAACAGTTTTCTACCTTTTAGTGCATCTGCTGTTTTTGTTTCACTCTTTCACATTGGCAAAACGTTTACCTTTGAGGACTTTTTTTTTAAATCTGGGGAAACAAACAAACAAAAACTAATTCGGGAGGAGATTGAGTGAATAGGGAGGGTAAGCTACAAGAGTCATGTCTTGTATAGTCAAAAACTGCTGAACACTAAGTGCAGTGTGTGTAGGTGTTTAGCCATGGTAGAAGAACCAGTTACCTGTTTGCCATAACTCTGGAAGTTTCATCCTCAGATCATCTTTCAGAATGAAACTAGCTGGTACACTGATGCTGATGGGTTCCTAGAACACTAATCTAGCAGGGGAAGCCTGTACTACAAAGGACCCACCTCCAAAAGGTAATTCCCATTTTTTCGGTCACCTTTTGTAAAATTTGCAAATCCATTATAATTATTACATTTATTTTATTTTATTTTTGAGCTAGATTCATACTCTGTCATCCAAGCCAGAGTGTAGTGGCACGGTCATGGCCACCCCAGCCATGATCTGCTGAACTCAGGCGATCCTTCTACCTCAGCTTTCCAAGTAACTGGAACTAAAGATGTGTGTTACCATGTCCAGATTATTTTATTTATTATTATTTCTTGTAGAGACGAGGTCTCGCCAAGTTGCGCAGACTGGTCTCGAACCCCTGAGTTCAGGCAATCCTCTTGCCTCAGCTTTTCAAAGTGCTGGGACTGCAGATTTGAGCCACTGTGCCCAGCCTTAATTATTACATTTAAATAGTTCCGTCTAAAACTAATTTATATTTATTAATGTCATGATTTACTAGGTATTGCATTTCTTCTTCTATGTTTAACATTTTTTGTCAAAATTATTTTTCTAATCTTTTGCCTTTTCTTTTTCCCTCTAAAGTTAAAGCTGAATTCTAATTCTGAATTAACTTGGACAGCAGAAAGCAAGTGATTTTAATCTATCAGGTTTTTTTCCATTTAAAATACCCAGTTAGTCACTAGTTACTAAACATAGATTTAAATGCATTCAATCTATTCTTTTAAAAAAATCATTAATTCTTTGCTTGAAGTCAACAGGTGTAGGCAAGCTAAACAGTCGCATGGATTAATCATCAATGAACAAAAGTAATTCAATCATTTTGGGTATTTGTAATAGTTAAATAGATGCTTTTAATACCCAAAAAAGTTTCAATCAAACTCTTTATGCATAGCTTATTATGGGAGACTTGATCATCATTACATTTGAGTCTTATGTTAAAGGGACACAACACAGCAGGTAAATTGACACAAATTTGTTACAGTTTATATATATATATGTGTGTGTGTGTGTGTGTGTGTGTGTGATACATACATACATATATATGTACACACACATCTATTTGTATATATATGTATATATAAATTTCTCACATTGAATGGTAAAGAGGATTCCTAATTTATGTACAATTAAGAACACTATTATTCTTTTTTTTTTCTTTTCAAGGAAATATATAGAATCACTGGGTATACAAAATTAATAATGTAGTATTCAAATCAAAAAGTATTTTAAATCTTCAATTCATATTATGCTTTATTTACCTTTGGAAACTTAGCATTATATATAAGTTTTGTACCAAGAAAAGTTATTTTCTTAATGCTAAGTAATGGAGCTATTAATTAAAATTAAACATATATATCTGTAGGTTTTAATGAGTAAGAGAAACATTATCTTAGGTTGTGCTCCCTTTGATTCTTTATATTTAACAATGATGTGGGTTTTAAAAACCCACCCAAACATTGTACTGTGAATCTAAAAATTTGAAATTCCATTCTTTGAACACTGAATTCTAGACCTATTTAAAGTCATTTTAGACAGACAATAATACATATGAATTACCTCTAAATCTGAGTAAAGGGTGTGATTGAATAAGACTAACATCAATGGATAAGTCCTCAGAGACTTTCTTTTTACCCTTTCTTCCTTCCTCCCTTCCTTCCTCCCTCCCTCCCTCTCTCTCTCTCTCTCTTCCTCCTTCCTTCCTTCCTTCCTTCCTTCCTTCCTTCCTTCCTTCCTTCCTTCCTTTCTTTCTTTCTTTCTTTCTTTCTTTCTTTTTCTTTCTTTTTTGAGTTGGTGTCTCACTCTGCTACTTAGCCTGGAGTGCAGTGGCATAAGTATGATTCACTGTAGCTTCAACCTCCTGGGCTCAGGTAATTCTTCTATCTCAGACTCCTGAGTAATTGGGACTAAAGGCACACCACCATCCCTATTTTTTGTTTTTTGTTTTTTCTTTTTCTTTTTTTTGTAGAGATGAGGTCTTGCAATGTTACCCAGGATGTTCTCCAACTCCTGGGCTCATGCAGTCCTCCTGCCTTGGTCTCCCAAAGTTCTAAGATTACAGGAATGAGTCACCTCACCTGGCTGAGAATCTCAATAACATAATTTTATGCTTAATTTCCATTGCTTTCTTTATTTCAAAATCACTGGTTGCATTTGTTATCTATCACTACAGTACATGTTATCCCAAAATACAGCAGCATAAAACAACCACAAAAACAGCATTTATTATCTTTCAGTTTCTGTCATCAGAAAACTGAAGGTCGCTGATGTTGGTCCTAAGGCTCAGGGTTTCCCACAGTGCTGCAAAATTGTGTTGATGGTTGGAGCTGCTATTATCACCAGGTGGATCTGCTATTTCAAGAGAAAGGGATAACCCATGTTCTTTGTTTCTTTCCTTGTTGCTGTGCTACACGGCCTCTTACAAAGTGGTATAGTGAAAGTGAGTGGCTTTTGACCAGTTGACTAAAAGAGAAAATTTCAGAGAACCAGAATATGTCTGAAAGATCACATAGAAGGAAGAAGTGTAAAAAGGAGTTTTTGAACCCCTGTGCACAACTGATTCATGTATGCACGCATTTGATTACAGTTAACATACCTAAGACTTTGGAAACTGAAAAAAAGTAGATAAGTCTCTAAGGTGTCAGGTGGACCTCTGAGTGGTGCAAACACAGGACAAAACTAAATGTCTTTTTCACACCTTTGAAAAATTGACTTTTTAACCAAAAGCTACAAAAAGTAGGCCAGAACCTGCAGTCCCAGACTGAATGCCTGCTAACTCAAAATATTGATATTATTCACAAGGCTTAATAAAATAACTAAAGTCTTAACCATTATTTAAAGGACATAATCCAAAATCTAAAGACTATATGAGGAATCATAGCAATTTCAACTTGCATTAGAAAAGAACATCAATGTAAATTAAAAAATGGTAAAATGTTGAAATTATTTGATAAAGAATTTAAGGCTGGGCATAGTGGCTCACACTTATAATTCTAGCACTTTGGGAGTCCAAGGCTTGAGCCCAGGAGTTTGAGATCAGCCTAGGCAAAATAGTGAAAACTTGTCTCTCCAAAAAAAAAAAAAAAGCCAGCCATGGTGGCATATACTTTTAGTCCAGGCTATTAAAAAGGCTGAGGTGTAAGGATTGCCTGACCCAACGAAGTTGAAGCTATGGTGAACCATGATCATGCCACTGCACTCCAGCACGGTTGACAAAGTGAGATCAAGGCTCAGTAATAATAACAATAATTTAAGGCAGTTATTACAAAAATTCTCAAAACAACAAATAGGAACACTTTCACTTTTGATATAAATTGAAGAATAAAAAATCCCTATAAGTAAAATAATACATTAAAAAGAAACAAATAACAACTGTAGACCTAAAAAATACAAAAAGTGAAATATATATAACTAGATGAACTCAATATCAGAAGTGAGGTGAAGTTACGTCAGCAAGATTACAGAATAGAAAGTTACATAGCTGATTCTTCCACAAACTCAGTAAATTAACAAAAATGCACCTATTAAAACTTATGAGAACTCTAGAAACCAATTAAGAATATGCAGTATTCAAGAAAAATGCAAAACTCAGAACCACTACATTGTAATGGGTAAGAAGAAAGAGCTTTTTAATTTTATCCACAATTGCTTTCCTCTCCCCCCAAGTTTGCACAGGTTAGTTTGGTATTCTATGTCATAGAGGGAAGAACTGTAGAATGCATTCAGTGTTACGGGTTTTTATAGGGCTTCCCTGGAGGACAAGTTCCTTCTTGCTTGAGTCAATGGACTTGATATATGCATGGGATAAGCATAGTTGGGTTGTCTGGGGGCTACTTAAAATAACGGTGAACAAGGGTGGCTTGCTGTAGCATCTGAGGGCCTAAAACACTGCAGATACAGGCCAGTATAGTTCAGCACAATTTAGGGGTGTCTAATTCACAGCGTTTCTTGTGTGATGGAGGGGAAAAAGTGAAACATGCATCTAGAATTTCAGATAAGTTGATAGGTTTTCAAGGGACTGAAATCGGTTTTGCCTGATTTGGGAAACTGATGAACTACCATAATTTGGCTATATGCAGGTCACTGAAACAAAGGAGAATTGTATTTTACACTGAAGTGCCAGAAAGAACCACAGAGAAAAACCAGAGGGAAAAAAAGATTGAGTTCCTGCAAAAGAAACTAGTAACTCTGTAACTGGCAAATTATATATAAAAATCCAGAGAATTTGATCCCCCCCATAAGATCTTAGAGGCTCCTAAAATCATTTTTTAGGCATTTTGTATAAAGATAGGCTTTGAAGCCTGGGAGAGGTGACTTTTTATTCAAATACATAGCGATTAGAAAAAAAAAAAAATATTGAAGACACATAAAGAAAAACGGAAACATTGCCTTATCTAAGAATAAAATTAATATTCCGAAAACAACCACAAGTAAAAGAGATCAATTGATTGTGCTATATAGAATTCAAAATAATTATATTTAAGAAGTATACAAGCCAGGCTCGGTGGCTCAGCCTGTAATCCCACGCCTTTGGGAGGCTGAGGTGAGTGGATTGCCTGAGCCCACGGGTTCAAGACCCGCCTGGGCAGGCGAGACCTCATCTCTACAATAAATAAAAAAAAAAAATGAGCTGGGCGTGGTAGTGCACGCCTGTAATTCCGGCTACTCGGAAGGCTGAGGCGGAAGGATCACCTGAGCCCAGCAGGTCGAGGCTGCGGTGGCTGGGAGCGACTACTGCACTCCAGTCTGGGCGACAGAGTGAGACTCCAACTCAAAAAAAAAAAAAAAGTAGAAAAACAATGAATGAACAAAATAAATACAGCAGAAAAATAAAGAAAAGAGGAAAGAAGGAAAACAAAAGAAAAAAAGCTATTTAAAAACAAACAGGATTTATAGGTGAATAATAAAATAGCTTAATTAAAAAATTTGCTGGAGTTCAACAGTAGCCTTGATTAAGCAGAAGAAAGAATCAGTGTACTAAACAATAGTCCATTAGACATTAACAAGTCAGAGGAGCAAAAAATAATAAAAAGAAGTAAAGAAAGCCTAAGGAGCCATGCATGGTGGCTCATTCCTGAAGTCCCATGACTTTGGGAAGAGTAGGTAAGATAATTGCCTGAGTCCAGGGATCCAATACCAGCCTGGGCAACTTGCCAAGACCTCATCTCTACAATAAAGCAAAATATTAGCTGAGTGTGGTGGCACACACCTATAGTTCCAGCTATTTGGAATGCTGAGTCAGAAGGATCACCTGCCCCCAGGACGTTGAGGATGTGGTGGCTGTGACCATGCCACTGTACTCCAGCTTGGGCAGCAGAGTGAGACTCCAACTCAAAAAAAAAAAATGAAAAAAGAAAAAGAAAAACAACCTAAAGAATATATGAAACACCATTAAGCAGACCAATATAGAGTATACATATGAAAGTTCTAGTAGGAGAAGAGAAAAATGAACAAGGAGCTTATTTGAAGAAATAATGACCAAAATTGCCCCAAACCAAGGAAGAAAATAAACCTTGAAGTTCAAGAGTTTCAAAGTACCCCAGGGCAGAGAGAAGATGGTGGTGGAGCCATTCAAACTGTTCAAGTCCTTGTGTGAGTGAATGAGTGTATAGACAAATGAACATGTATGTCTATGTGTAACTGGGCATCTGAGTAGCTGAGTGCGGACTTGGGAGCAAGCGACCAGGGCTCTCCTGGTGAAACCACTGGTGCCAGCCGCAGTTGCTTTTTTGGGGCCCTAGTGCTTCCCCGGGCACATAAGCAGTGCCAATTTCTAAAACCAACAATATCCTTCCTGGGAAGCCGCTTTCCAGAGTGGCTAACCACAACAGAGTAAGGATGGACACTGGCAGCAAGGGCTACAGAGCCAGTGCAGTGATAAAGTCAGAGGCAGAATCCTGAAAAAGCGGTGGGGAGTGGCTGCCACCCAGCACCTGGACTCACTGTCACCATCTCCAGTGAGAAGCTAGGCTGTAAGACCACCACCAGGACCTGAGAGCGGAGACTGTGGTACTGCTAGGGAGGGAGCTGTCTTTTCCATCCTTGTGTGCGACATGAATAGTAGTCTATAGAGGAGTTAAGCATCCAGTCTAAAGCCTGGACAGAGAAGTACTCTGGTGGCTTCCACAGAACAGCAGACCCGTGTTTTCAGACCAGGGGGAGATCGCTGCATTGCTTTGAGGCTGTTCTCCACAAACCCAGAGAGGATTGCCTGCAGTGCAGAATCAACATGCAAAAGACAGTCATGCTTTTATACATCAACAACAAAGAGGCAGAGAACCAAATAAAAAGCACAATCCCATTTACAAAAGTTACACACACAAAAATAAATAAATAAATAAAGGAAAAAGAGATACCTTGGCATCTTCCTAGCCAGAGAAGTGAAAGATCTTTTCAATGAAAACTACAAAACACTGATCAAAGAATTCAAAGAAGACACAAACACATGGAAAAATATTCCATGCTCATGGGTTGGAAGTATCAACATTGCTAAAGCAAAACCACAATTTCCCAACTAACTCATCTTTGACAAAACCTCCACTGACAACCACTGGGGATAGGAGAACCTATTCATAAATGGTGCTGGAAAAAAAGGCTGACCAAATGAAGAAGAATGAAACAGGACCCCTACCTATCACTATACACAAAAATCAACTCTAAATAGATCAAAGATGTAAATGTAAAACCCCAAACCATAAGAATCTTAGAAAATACAGGAGACACGCTTATAGAAATTGGAACAGGCAACCAATTCCTGACCAAAATTCTAAAAAACAAAGCCATAAGATACGAGTTAGACAAGTGAAACCTCATCAAACTGAAAAACCTTCCACAAAGCAAAATAAATCACCAAGAGAGGGGAGAGACAGCCTACAGAATAGAAAAAAAATCTGACTAAGGCTTAACATCCAGGATCTACAAAAACTCAAATGTGCCAAAAGGAAAAAAAAAAATCCTATTTTAAAAATCGGCAAAAGATGTGAATTGACACTTCTCAAAAGAAGATATATAAGCAGCCAACAAATACATGAAAAAATACTCAACCTAATAATCAAATGCAAATGAAAACCACACTGAGATGCCACCTAACTCCGGTCAGGATGACCATCATTAATAGCTCAATAAAACAACAGATGTTGGACAGAATGTGTAGAAAAGGGAATGCTTCTACCCTCTTGGTGGGAGTGTAAACTAGTACAATCTCTGTGGAAAAAAGTGTGGCAATTTCTAAAACATCTAACAATTGACCTTCCATATGACTCAGCAATCCCCCTTCTGGGAATATACCCAGAGAAATTAAAGTCATTCTACAAAAAGAAAATATTTATGTATGCATACATATTGCAGCACTAGTCACAATAGCAAAAACCATGGAACCAACTGTGCTGCTCATCAAAAGTAGACTCGATGACAAAAATGTAATACATATACACAATAGAATAGAACATAGCCATAAAGAAGGACAAGAGTTTGGACTTCCCAGCAAGTTGGATGAATTTAGAGGCTATATACTCAATGATCTATCACAAAAACAAAGAACTGAGTATCACATGTTCTCATTCATAAGTGGACTCTGAACACTTATCATAATACTACATAAAAGGGATTGGCAGTAGTGGATCACTGCTGGAGGGGGTGCTCATAACAATAATTTGGGTATGTGATCTCAAGTCAGGTAAAGTGGGAACCAATGGGAGGCCCAAACTTCACCTGTACAATAACCGCTTATATAGCTAATCCTAAATTGTATCCCACATCTTTAAAATAGTAAAAAAGAAAAAAAGTAAATAATAGTACCCCAATAAAAATGAACAAAAAGAGATTCAAGTTGAGACATGTCATATTCAAACTTTCAAAGAAAGAATCTTGAAAACAGCAGACAAAAATAATTTATTATGTACAAGAGAACTCCTCTTAGATAACCAAAAGTTTTTAAGGATTATACTTACAGGCTCAAAAACATGTAGTATAATTTATTCAAAAGTTAAAAAAAAGCTCTGTCAATTTAAGAATATTATGCCTAACAAGACTGTTTTTCACTTAAGACAAATTAAGACATTTACAAATTAACAAAAATTAAAGGACTTCATAACCAATAGTCCTTTTTTATAAGAAATTATAATGCAAGTCCTGAGAGTCAAAACAACATCATTCTACACAGCAACATGAAAGCATAAAAATATAAACCTTGTTCTTAAAAATAAGGATATGAACACCTAGAGAATATTTGAATATGATAATGGTGGTGTACAAAGCACTTAGAATTCTAAAATACAATTTAAAGAACTACAGTACAAAGATAATTACAACTACAAAACTTAATGGATACATAATATATCAAGATTTAGTTTATGACATCAATAACAAAATGAGGATGGGAAGCTGCAAAAAATCTAATTTTTTGCATGCATTAGAGGCTCATGTTTTAGTAACTCACAATAGTTTTTTATAAATAATATATTTTTATAAGAAACAAAATATCTGTTAAAAAAACATTTAAAAAGTCAGAAAGAAATCAAAGCATGTCTATTCAAAAAAAAAAAAAAAAATCAGTGAAACACGATGGAAGGCAGCAACACCAAAAAGAGGAACAAAATAGCTGTAGGACAAGCAGAAAACAACAAAATGGCCATTGTAAGTTTTTCCCTATAGTAGTAACTACTTTAAATGTAAATGGCTTAACATCTCTAATCATGAGATATAAGGTGATTATATAAAGTTTTAAAAAAGATATCACTTATATGCTGTTTACAAAAGATTCGCCCTAGATATAAAGGCAAACATTGCTTTAAAATGTAAACAATGAAAAAATTATCCCATGCAAAAGGTAACAAAAAGAGACTCTCTCTTTCATTCTTTTATTTTATGCCAATGTGTGCCTTTATATAATTGTGTTATTTATGATTTTTCATACAGCAAAAAATGTAAAAATAACAGCTAGAAATTGGGTAATCTAAGAATCAGTGAACTTGAAAATAGATTAATGTAAATGGTGCATCCAAAAAACACAGATAAAAGTTATTGAAAGTAAAACTATAATCTCGTGGAGTTGTAGAACAATAGCATATATTATAAAATTTGTGGTTTGGAGTCCCAGATGAAGTACAAAAAGAGTGCATTGCTGAAACATTTTTGAAGTAATATCTGAAAACTTTCCAAGTTTGGCAAAAGATAGAAACCTACAGATTCAAGAATTATGGCAAATTCAAAAAAGATGAACCAAAGAAATACACTCAGACACTTTATAATCACATAAATACAAAGAAATATAATCTTGAGAAAGAAAACAAGGAGAGGGAAAAAAATGTCTTCCTTATAGGAGAACAATAATTTGGATGACTGGAATTCTCATCAGAAATCATGAAGAACAAAAGAAAATTTCACAATAATTGAAAAATGCTAAACAAAATAAATGTTCACTTTGGTATTTATATCATGGAAAACATCCTTAAGGACTAAGAATGAAACAAAACATTCTCAAATGAAAAAATAAGTAAACCACTTGCTATAAAATAATTGTTACATAAATTTGTTCAGCCAGAAAGGGTATTAATTCTATCAGAATCTTAGAATATAATAAAATAATAAAGAGCAAGATAAATGTGTTTTTTTTTTTCTTTTTACTTTCCAGAATTATGTTCCCCAAAAAATCTGTCTTCTAAGTTTATGTTATCATGACTTAAAATCCTGGACATAAAAAACATATTTATGTCCCTAGGTTGGATAAAATGACAAGAGAAATAAAAGTAAGAGTAAACAGAATAATGGTTAGAAACTGAAAAACCTAAGTGAAAAAAGCTAAATATAAAAAGAGACAAAGGAATATATAATGTATTATGGAAACTATGCTTGATTATGGAAATGTAGTTGTTCTGATTTACCAAGCAATGGCTGCTTGGTATGACACTCTGTCTCTCACTCCTTTTAAGTGTGGCATAACTTGAAACTAAAATCCACAGATGTGGTTACGCTTCCCTCTGAGTTTGACATGATTTCCTGGACCTTTGCCCTTTTTTTTTGCTGAGGCTGAATTTTCTTCTGTTTTATGAATGGTAGCATAAGTGAATTTGCCAAATTCTGGGAGGAGCACACCAGTTCAGGCTTTTGGCTCATCATTATTAAATTCGCCATGAAAAGATACTAGCCATGTATAAGAATTGTTTTATCATCAAGTTCTACAAGTAATAAGTATCTACTTAGAATCATTCAGTGACGTAAAGTAGCTTCCACCAAAAATTATATTATTTATATGTTATAAATTAATTATATTATTAGCACTCATATTTCTATGATTATTTTTCCAAAATAAAATAATAGTCAAACAATATGAAAGAGAAGATGTTGTGGAATTGCAAGGAAAAATTAAAGTAGCAATTAGAAAATACACCTGGGCCAGTGAGAAAACCAATTGTACAAAATATTATATAAATGTATTTTTTCCCAGAAATAGCTGACTGTGAGATTCTAAATCAAAATAAAGAGATCACATTTGTCAGCAGTTTACAAAAGGCACAACCTTGAAATCCATGATAAACAACTGCTTATTATAGCATTAAGATAACCAAATTAACTTTAGGCCATGAAAAGTCAATGTGATAGTCAAGAGATATATATAAACACTTTTATAAACACAAACATCTTTTTTAAATTTTATTTTTAACATTTGAAATTCTATGGCGTTTGTGATTTACATGCAGACAGATCAATGTACATTTTACCCAGTTTCTTACAATGAAAAAGTTTCACAGAGTTATAGTAGAATGTCACAACCAAAATATTGCCATGGATACAGTCAAGTTATAGGACATTTCCGTCACTATAAGCATCCTGCTTGTTGCGCTTTTATAGACATATACAATCTTCATATGCTCCCATTCTAAACCCTAGAAATCATTAATCTTTCCTAATTTCTATAAGCTTTCCATTCCAAGGATATTCCATAAAAATAATTTTACAATATGCAATATTTTAGGATTTGCTGTTTTAACTCAGACTAATCCCCCGAAAATTATTCTAAGTTGAAGGGCATAGCAGTAGTTTTATTGCTGAGTAGTACTTCATATTAATGACATACCCTAGCTTGTTTCACCATTTCCTATTGAAGAACAGATAATTTTTTCCAGTTCAGGCTTATTACAAACAAAGTTGATATGTACATTAATGCACAGTTTTTATTTTATTTTGATTTATTTTTGCACGAAAAAAATTGTTTCTGTGGAATGACTACCTAGTAGTGAAATTCCTTGGTCTTATGGAAATGCATACACAGTTTGTATAAAAAGCTGCCTAATTGTTTTCTAGAACAGTTATACAATTTTATATCACTGCCAGCAATCTATGAGTAATTCAGGTTCTCCACATCCTCACCAGCATTTGGTATTTTAACTGTCTTTATATTTCAAGCATTCAAACAGGTGTTTGGTGACATCTCTATGTGATTTTAATTTGCATCTAACTAGTAGTCAATAATTTGCATTTCATGTATTATTTTAGAGCCATATATCCTTTTTGTAGCACTGTGGCATTGTCTCCCTTCTTTTAGAAAGAGGGAATAGATAAAATAAATATTTAATTAAACTTGTTAAAGGAAACTATTGTTCATGTTTATTGAATTCTTAATACAACTGTGTCAAGAAAAATAATTTTTAAAATATAGAGTACTGTGAAAATCACTATTTTGCATCCGTAATGCAATAGTAGAGTCAGACAAAGTCATCAATATATGCCAAAACCTTTGACTGAAAGAGATGCTTGACTATTACAGACATTATTTTTATGAGCAAGAGAGCTGGAAGTTACCACTTTAAACAAGTGGCTAAAATAAGTATAGCCAAAATTTAGACTTTCTAATATAATTTGCTGCCTAATGGGATACAAGATTAAATACTCAGACTCACTATAAATGATTCTTGCCAAAAAATATTAACCCGAGTGTTATCCTCCAGTTTAGAGACAAAATTAAATAAAACTACAAGGAAATAGGCAAATCCTGAATCATTAACTTCTAAAAGAAAACTTGCCTGGCTGCTTTCAAAAGTCAAGGTCATTGAAGGAAAAAGGACTCATGAGTATATTTTATTTAGAAAAAAAATTAAGAGACATAATGACAGTATCCAATGAAAGATTCTTGATTCTGAATCCTGGTTTAAAATGTGTCAAATGTAAAAGCTAAATGCAATAACTTAATGTCAATAAGTGATATTAGAAAATTATTATTTTTTTCTTTAATATGAAAATTATATAAGGCTTATTAATGTAGGATAGAATTCCACAAACTATGGCCTGGAGTGAAAGGAAGGTATACATACTCAAATTATAAAGATTTGGGTTTGCTAAGCCCTCCTGTGATGGCACCCACTGCTTGCGCAGGTGTCATCTGCTCACATCCTTATTACTACAGTGGACTATAAGGGCAAGGGGAAGTCACATGTATTTGGTGAGACCCATGCTACTTGTTGTGCTGTGAGCAACAAAATCCTTTTCCTGTGACTTAGAACTAATGATCTTCTGTCATGTTCCATAAAACTGCAGCAAGCTAAGTGGTTGAATTGCAATCTGGTGAAATAGCATATCCTCCACACACTTGAACATCTAATAGCCATATATTATTTGAAAACCACTATGTGTTTGAATTTTTTGGATAGGAAACTTCTAAAAATTTCTACAAAAATGTATGTATTGCTACTCCATATATTAAAAAGTTGAGAAAATCAGACAAGCCTAATTTAGTACACTGTTTAATCATATATTGTTATGCTGATGATTTGTAAAGAGGAAAGAACCTCACAGTGAATAATGAAATTCAGCTAGGAAATACTATGGAGAGCAGTAGTTGTACATACATAGATGTGTGGGGAAAAAATAGCAGAAGGGCAAAGCAACATATTTTGAAATTCTATATTTTTTTCAAAGTTCAGAAAATATTTTTGTAGTATTTTAATTTTTCTCTAAAGTTAATGTTTTACATGATTATTTTAAAAAAGAAGGAAAAGAAATATGGAACTTATATTTATTTTACCGACTATTCACTCTTTGTAGAACTTTAATAGGACAATGGTACTTGACAACAGTGACAGTAACCATTCTTTCCTTGCTTCTAACTTTAATCTGAATAAATATATGTCAACTTTGAATAAGAGTTAGCTACAAGTCTGAGATTTTTTTTACATTATACAAAAGATTTAATTGTTTTCTAATTTATTATTTTCATTAATTAAGAAAATAAAATATTATTAAAATGATTGTTACTTTCAATATGTGATCTTTTCTTTTGGAATCTTTCAATAAAATACTTTTCTTTAAAATATTTAATATAGAACTTGTCTTGGATTCCTTTATACAACAACAAAACTTTATTATTTGTGGTGTAGTAATCTTTATATATGTTGCTATTATATGTTCATTAATGTCTACATTATATTTTTTACAATTTATAATTAAAATAGTGATGTATTTTAAACCTTTTTTTCTTTTTTACTAGCTTTGATGTCAAAATTGAATTAAACTTAACAAATACGTTGGTAACAAGGATGGGCTTCAAGGTGGCTGACTGGAGGCATTTTCTTCTCACCTTTTTCACCAAGAAGAACTAAAATAATGGGTAGATAATCACACTTCAAGTAGATCATCCAAAAGAAAACAATGGAATTCAACAGAAAAGTGACAGAAAATGCATAAAACAAGGAAGAAGGAAGCAAGACAGGCGACTTGGCCAACCTTGACTGGAAGCCAGTAGAGACTCCCCAGCATGTAAAAAAGATAAGTGAGAGACCCTCATTGGTCCTCATTCCCACCATGGACTTTTGCAGTCCTAGTCACTGCAGAGCCCTTTGACCCTCGTGGACCTTCAAATTAGCTAGGAGGTGCTGGGGCATTGTGTGACAACACTGGTCCAGGTAGGAAGCTCATGCTAGGTCCCACAGACTCTCCAAACTTAAGCAGCTATAGCAAGGTGTCATCTTAGAGCCTTGTCCCAAGATCACTGTTCTGGAGTCCAGGGGTGCTGGGACTGAGAGGCAAGAGAAATGCAGACTATTATCACTGAGGTGTGAGCAACTATGGAATATTGCAGCTCTGGCTGAGGCACAACTAAAGTGTTGGTTCCTGAGCAGGGGCTGAAGAATGTGAGGCCCAGGCTATCACCATTTTTCAATAAACAATTCACCTGGCCCATTGCAAAGTGTTGTAAGTTCCACCTGCCAGCCTGGACTGCCACCACTAAAGCTGGCACCATTCTCCCTAGTGGCAGAGCAGTCTACAGAAGCCTGAAAATAATCTTGCATCTGTCTACTATGACTTGTGCCTGCACTTACTGCTGGGTGGCCTGAGGACAAGCATGCCCAGCTCAACTTTGCATCTCTTATTCCCCACCAAGCCCTGTGGCAGAGGACATCATCTGGGACAAAGAAGACTACCCAGCCCAGTCTACAACTGGTGGCAACTTAATCCTCCCAGGATTAAGGCCAACCTAGCAGGCTGCTATCACCAGAGCTGACACCAGACTGCAGGCCTGGAGACTATCTCAAATAACCCATTGCAGCCACCACCATCACTGGAACGCATTACTGAAGACCCAAAGGGTTGTCACACCATTGCCACTGCCATTGCCTACACCATACAAGCTAATGAGGAGCCTGAAAACTTGCTTACTTGCTCAGCCTACTGTTGCCATTAGTATCATTTGAGCAAGCCCCTTAAGCCCGATAATCAATCTGTCTGGACCTGCTAACACCAATGCCATGTACACACCACCCTTTGGCCAAGGGATAGGCATGCTTATCTCACTGCTGCCATCATTGGGGTCTGAGGACTGGCCTAACCACAGCCTTTACTTGTAATTGCACCTCACACCTCTAAGGAAGTCATAGAAACCACTAAGGCTGTTTACAATTAAAAAACTTAAACAGAAACTATACTACTGCGCACATCAGAAATCAAAGCCAAAGTGCCCTTCACAGTCAAATTTAGAAAAAAATTAGAAAATTGGAAAAAAGTCTTCCCTTATGAATGCAAGTTTTAAAAATTGGAAAAAGTGACTGTTAAAACACATGCACAATATTATTGTAATGACATAGGAAACACAAACAAGCAAGGAAATTGATACCTGAAAGAAGCACAATAACTATCTAGTAACAGATACCAGTCAAAAAGAAATTAATGAAATCCCCCAAAATAGCTGACTACATTATTGGTTAATATAATATATTATTAATAAATTAATAAAGCTGTTGATTCTAAAACCCAATAAGAATAAAAGAGAATTCTGACAAACAATACAAAGAAATCAGAAAAACAATTTAGGACATGAAGCAGACATTTATGACAAAGACAGATATTATTTAAAAAAACAATATTTTGAGAATAAATTATTGAATAAAATACAAAATACATTTAAAGGCTTCAACAATAGACTAGATCAAGCAGAATAAAAATTCTCAGGACTTAAAAACAGTTATTTTAAAAGAACCCAGTCAGACAAAAATTTTTTTAAAAAATTAAAAAGCATAAACAAAACTTGCCTGATATATTAAACACCATAAAGTGACCAAATACATGAATTATCTGTATCCCAGAATATGAAGAAAAAAACACTTCAAAACTTTTAATATAAAAGATAAAAACTTGCATCAAGTTTAGCAAGACATTTAGAAATCCAGATTTTAGGAGGACTTGAGATCCCCAAAGAAATATAATGCAAAAAAGTCTTTTCCATGGCACATTATTGTCAGATAGTCTAAAATACAAAGATAATTCTGAAACAGTAAAAAGAAAGCATCTAGTTAGTTTTAAAAAATTTCATCAGACTAGTAACAGATTTATTAGTAGAAACTTCATAAGCCATGTGAGAATAAAATGATATTTTCAAAGTGCTGGAAAAAATAAGAAGCCACTCAAGGAATTATTTCCAGTAATTTTTTTTTTCATAAGTAGAGTATAAATAGTCCTCTTTGGACAAAAGCCTGGGGGAATTCATTACCACTGGACATGCCTTGAATGCTCAAGGAAGAGAAATATGGAAGGGAAGGAGCAATAATTACCACCATGAAAACTCAGTGATCTACCCCAGAAACAAAGAGCAGAGTAACATTTGTTCTTACTCATAAGCGGACCTCGAGCAATTATAATACTATTGTTAGGTTTGGAGGGAAGCAGCACCAACCTTCCCCCATCTGCCCCTCCAGCCACCGAGCCCCTATGTGCCCCTCCACCCCCAAGCCCACATCCGCATACCTCACTTGAAGCTTCCCGGAACCTGCCACCAGCTGCTGAGAAGGGCCAGACATGGACCTTCCAGCCCATGGCGGATGTGATGTTTTGTCTCCCCCCTTTGCTGCCACCCCCCCCCCGATACAGCACCCTTAAAACCTGAGCTGCCCCTCCTTGGGCGCGACTTCCCTGGCCCATCTTCCAGGACCACAGGACCTTGCCCGGGAGTTTCTCCCCCCAATAAATGCTTGGTTTATACCAGCCCCTTGTCCTGTGCCTCTTTCAGTATCTCCAAAAGTTACATCTTGGTGCTGAAACCCGGGAGATGACTGCACAACACAGGCCTCACCTCCTGGCTCAGGGGCCTCCCACCCGGACGACTCTGGCCCAAACTGCAAATCTCCAACCCACTCCTCCACTCAGATTTTGTGAGATGAGTTTCCCCCGTGTCAGTCTCTCTTTCTCCCTCTGGGACTCCCTATCAGAAGTTAAAGCTGTGCCAGGGAAAGCCCTCTGTTCCAGTCAGCGATAAATCCTGGGGACGCCCTGTTTATCCTGACCTTCACTCTGTCTGGTCAGTCTTTGCCTTAATTGGGATGCCTTTTCAGACTCAGATAGGCCCCGGAAATTTAGATTGACATGGGTAACCAACCCTGTAAATCTAATTCTAAGATGCCTCTGGACTGTCTTCTCAGTAATCTCGACAAATTGGGATTAACCCCAGACATTTGATGCAAACACCTAATCCATTTCTGTACTGTGGCCTGGCCTCAGTATAGACTGGATAATGGGTCCGAATGGCCACCCAAGGGAACTTTTGATTTTAACATCCTCACTGACTTGGATGATTTCTGCAAACGCAATGGAAAATGGTCGGAGATTCCCTATGTTCAGGCCTTCTGGCTTCTGTGCTCCTGTCCTTCCCTGTGTCAGTATTGTTCCATGACCCAAATCTTGCTGGCAAAGGGAAGCCCCCCTTCCCCTTCCCCTTCCTCTGCCCCAGCCCCCCCACGCAAGTACAACAAGCCTTTCCCACCTGATCCAGAGCCTTCCCCCCTCATAGATCTTCTGGGTTTGCGCCAACCCCAAATCTCTGTATGTGGCCACCAAGCAAACGCCTATGGGGCCCCTCACCTCCCCTGCTGAGGTTTGCAAGACGTTTGTTGCTCTCCGTGACACCCTCCTGTCTTCACTGCCACTGTGTCTCCCTAACCCTTCTCAGCCCTTCTGTTTGTTCACAGATGAGCACCATGGAATAGCTATGGGGGTCCTAACATACCCGATGGGTCCCTCCCACCTCCCGGTAGCCTACTTCTCCAAACAGCTCAATACCACTGTTCAGGGGTGGCAACCCTGCCTACAGGCACTAGCGGTGGCCACTGTTCTAACCAAGGAGGCTTTAAAACTTTCTTTACATCACCATATCACTGTCTTCTCCCCTCACAGAGTCCACGAACTGTTGGGACATTGGATGCTCTCTCTCCTAGGCCCCTCCAGAATACAGGAGTTCCATTTGTGGTTCCATGACAACCCAGGGGTAACTCTGAAGCCTTCACCACCCCTTAACCCGGCGTCCCTGCTCCCTCTCCCCTCCTCTGATGCAAGGCCTACCCACTCTTGCCTGGAGGTGGTGGAGGCCCTAACTCCGCCTAGGGATGGACTCTCAGATCAGCCACTTCAGTCCCCAGACCTTACTTTGTTCATGGATGGTAGTTCTGTCTGCACCCCACAAGGCCACAGGCGGGTGAACTATGCTGTAGTCTCTGCTGACTCTGTTCTCGAGGCCCAGCCACTTCCTCTGGGCACCACTTCCCAAAAAGTGGAGCTTGTTGCTCTTACACGGGCTCTCGAACTATCTGAAGGGCAGAAGATAACCATCTACACTGGCTCCCGATATGCCTTCCTCATTGCTCATCCCCATGCCGCCATTTGAAAGGAAAGAGGACATCTCACCACTAAGGGCACATCCATTACCAATGCCAAACTAATTTCTAAACTACTCCAGACCCTACAAAGTCCATGGGAAGTCGCCATTGTCCACTGTCGAGGCCATCAAGCCTCACAAGATCCGGTAGCAAAGGGCAACGCCTGGGCAGACTCTGTCACAAGGGGACTAACCCAGGTCACACCTCCATCCCCCCTCCTCTTCCTTTCTCCCTCCTTTCAACCCCAATACCTCCACAAGAAATGGCAGTCCCTATTAGATGTGGGTGGGGGGCATGTCACACAGCAGGGCTGGATCATGCTGGGGGATCGTGTTGCACTACCACAAAACCAGGCCTCCCATATTTTGACAGAAGTCCACCGTTCTCTGCACATTGGACCTGAGGCCATGTATCGGTTTCTCTCTCCTATATTCCATCTAACAGGTTTAAAAAGGCTTATCTCTCAGGTTCATGACGTATGTTCAGTATGCTCTGCCATCACTCTGCAGGGAGAATTGTGCCCCTGTGTTCCCATTCACCAGATGAGGGGCCACCTCTCAGTCGAGGACTGGCAAATTGACTTCACCCATGTGCCTGTCCACAAAAAATTTTGGTATTTGCTCACTCTAGTAGATAGCTTTTCAGGCAGGATCAAGGCCTTCCCCACTGCCAAGGAAATGGCTGAAGTCATAACCACAGTCCTTCTGAAACACATCATCCCCAGGTTTAGCCTCCCAGCCTACATCCAGATGGACAACGGACCTCCCTTCACCACCAAAGTTGTCCAGCAGGTGGCTGCTAGCCTGGGGGTTACCCGAAAACTCCACACCTCTTACTGCCCACAGTCATCGGGTAAGGTAAAAAGGGCAGACGGCATTTTAAAAACACACCTCACCAAGCTCACCCTAGAGGTAAAACTCGACTGACCTGCCCTCTTCTCACTGACCCTCTCTAGAATAAGGGCGGCTCCAAGGACTCTGTCCGGTCTCAGCCCTTTTGAGCTGCTGTATGGCAGGCCCTTTTTAATCAATCACAACCTACCCTCCTCACCACCTCCACTTGCCTCCTACTTGCCTTATTTGTCTCTGCTTAGGCAGTTGCTAAGGAAACATGCAAAACGAACCCTTTCCTCGGTCACTCCTGACAACCCATCAAATCTGGTTTGTACAACCCTCCAACTGGGGGATTCAGTTCTACTCAAACAACTGTCACCATAAGCTCTAACCCCACAGTGTGTTGGCCCATTCACAGTGGTCCTCACCACCCCCACAGTTGCCAAATTACTGGGACATTCCTGGTATCATGTCACCCATCTCAAATTGGCTCCGGCCACAGAGGTCCCTTGGCAATGTCAACAGGTAGGACCTACCTGTCTTCGCCTCACCCGGGGTCCTGTTACTCACTCTAGTCCTGCTGCCTCTCTCACACACAACACCACCGGATGATGGCTACTGCTGGCAGTTTTACATTGAAAAAACAGCCCAGTCTGATGGTAAAGTCATTACTCAGGTTGTGGGCACCGGACTGTGCCAGCCAATGGGGTGCCAGGAACCAGTCACCATCAACATCTCAATAAGCAGCATAAACTCCATCAGCCTGGGTACAACTCCAAACCTGGTCTTCTGTTTCCAATATGAACAAACTGATGCCAAATGTAATCAGTGGCTTCAGACATATGGGGGTTGTGCATATAATTGGTGCAAAATGCACAAGGTCTACCCTCTCATCCACCCAGGAAAACTAACCTGTTTCACCATCTCTGATCCCTGGCACCCCAGGTGGGTGCAGGGAGTCGAGGGAATTGTTTACAACTTCTGGCTAAACTCCAAACCGGGGGTTCAGGTAAGATGGCGATGGCATAGGTGGACTTGTAAGATTCTCCAAACATGAGTTTCCAAAAAGACTATTACTTTTCTTCCCCCATCCCCCAGCCCACCACCAGCCACTCAGGGCCAGATATTGCAGCCCCCTGCTGCTGCTGTTCCACCAAATGTGACTCCTTCCTGTGTGAGAATCTCGGGTCTCAGCTCCCTCCCTGGCTACATTGTCTCTCACCCAACACCCAGCACCAAGCCGCCATTCACTAAGGGAGGCTCTGGACACCCGCCCCTTGGAGACACTGGTCCCATTCCTGGCTGAAGTACCCTGTGGGGGGGCCAGGGCCACTCTCGCCGCTCATTGCCTGCCCTATGGAGCTTTGGAGCTCTGAGCCCACTCTAGCTGAGGCATTCAGCACGTGACCCCAAGCTTGGCGACCCAGATGAGCAGAAAGAAATGGATCTGTGAAAGTGAATCTGCCTTGGCCATTCTCTAGGCAGAGATTTCCATTGCCCCACCCACCTATCAACAACCCCCACTTCGGTTCCTAAGGTAAAGTCGCTAAACAGGAGACAAAGCCCCACCCCTACACTGAATCAGACAAAAGCAACTCCCAAGTAACAGGTTAAAAAAAAAAAACGAACTCAAACTGCAAGTAAATCTAGATGCCTGCAATGAAAAACAAAGGGGAGAGTCCGGAGATCAGAGCTGAAGTGACTTTAGTCTGATCTCTTATTTTCACTTATGATTTTATCATTTTGACAGTTTTTTTTAAAATCACTTTTGTTGTTTGCCTTCTGACGTACACTGTCTCGTGATTTTATTGGTCTGTCGCTATGTAGCTATCAGTATCCTTTAGGGAATCTTTCTTACATGTCTTTTTTCACTTCTCTCTGGCCTCGTGTCTCTCACCTAATAGTTGGTATGTATGTCTGTTTTCCCTCTTGCTATTCTCTCTTTCTAACTTCCTATTGACCCCCCTTCCTCCATTATTTTCCTCTTTTATACCCCCTTTTTAATCTAGGGACCAAGCCTATATACTGCTGCAAGGACAGATTAAGGCAGAGGGAAATAAGTTCCAGTGTGCTCATATACCTGTTCGTGGATGCTAGAATCAGCATATACATTCTGAACAATAGCTTCCCCCTCAATTAAACCTCAAAACTGCAAAAAGTACAGTCCACAGCCCACACTCCAACCTCAAAAGTGAACAAAGTCAGAAGACCCTCATAAGAAAGAACAAGATATTGCAGAAGTGAAACAAAAGCAACCCCACCTTCACTCAAAAACAGAATTAAAGAAGGGGAGGGAAAGGGGGAGAGAGAAAAATCTACACAAATGAAGAAAAACCAAAAGAAGAGTATGGTTCTCTCCCAGACCCCAGGGAGGGCAGACTTGAGAAAACTGACATCAGAATGCAAACAATGAAGAGTGCCCAGAATGAAGGGTCTCAAACTACAAACCTAGATATCAAGACATTAATGGAGAGATTAAAAAGATTTGAGGAAACACAAGAAGAAACTAGGGAAGAGCTGATATCTGAGATAAAAGTAATAAAGAATAATGTGATGAAATAAATAACAAACTGATAAGCATTGGAAGCAGAATTGCCCACCCAGAAGAATCTCAGAACTTGAGGACCAAAATATAGAACTAACCCAAACTCTTAAAAACACAGAAAATAAGCTCAAAAAGAAAGAAGAAAACCTTCAAGAGATGAGTAATTACTGCAAGAGACCGAACCTAAGAGTAATTGGCCTTCCTGAAGCAGAAAGAGAGATAGAGACCACACTGGAACAAACTTTCAATAAGATCATTCAAGAAAACTTCCCTCATCTAATCAGTGATGCAAAAATTCAAACACAAGAGATTCAGAACCCCTGCAAGACAACAAATGAGAAGACCAACTCCTAGACACATAATTCGCCTAAACAAAATAGGCATAAAAAAAGAAAAAAATCCTAAAGGCAGCAAGAGAAAAAGGCCAGATCACCTACCATGGAAGATCAATTAGAAGAGCAGCAGATTTATCTATAGAAACCTTGCAGGCTAGGAGAACTTGGAACCCTATCTTCAAAGTCCTAAAAGATAAACAATTTCAACTAAGAATAACCTACCTGGCCAAGCTGAGTTTCATCAGCGAGAGAGAATTGAAATCTTTCCCAGATATCCAATCCCTAAGAATTTATGCTGCTACCAAACCACCTCTACATGAACACTTAAGAAAGTACTAAACACAGAAGAAAAGGAAAAAAGAAGAACGTTCTTCACAAGAGTACAGGAAAAAGAATAAAATATACATGAAACAAGCCCAAAACCAAAA
Source organism: Carlito syrichta (assembly GCF_000164805.1). Taxonomy (NCBI): domain Eukaryota; kingdom Metazoa; phylum Chordata; class Mammalia; order Primates; family Tarsiidae; genus Carlito; species Carlito syrichta. The sequence goes on along the minus strand of NW_007246133.1, from coordinate 317,703 downwards.
GAAAGACAAAAAAGCTAAGTGGAAGAACAACTCTATAAGAACTCTATGATAGGGACAAGCTCTCACATTTCAATAATTAGCCTGAATGTGAAAGGACTAAACGCACCACTGAAAAGACACAAAATGGCAAAATGGATAAAGTATCTCCAGGCAACAATATACTGCCTTCAAGAGACCCATCTCACTAGAAAAGACATACACAGACTCAAAGTAAGAGGATGGGAAACAAATTTTCAGGTGAATGGAATACAAAAGAAAGGAGGAGTCACAATCCCAATTTCAGACAAAATACCATTTAAGCTATCAAAATTAAAAAAGATACAGAGGGCCACTATATAATGATAAAAGGTTCACTCCATCAACAAGAAATATCTATTCTAAACATATATGCACCCAACATAGGTGCGTCAACTTTCATAAAGCAACTTCTAGGAAAACTAAAGAAAAATATTGAATCTAACACCATCATAACTGGGTACTTTAATACCCAACTCACAACCCTAGACAGATCATCAGGACAAAAAACAGCAAGGAGATCCGGAACCTCAATGTGACTCTGGACCAAATGGACTTAATTGATACCTACAGAACACTCCATCCAAAGACCACAGAATACACATTCTACTCATCACCACATGGAACATATTCTAAGATCGACCACATAATTGGCCATAAATCAAGCATAAGCAAATTTAAAAGGACCGAAATTCAACCACGCACCTGCTCAGACCACACTGGAATAAAAATAAACATTAACACCAACAAGGTCCCCCAGAAACCCACAAAGACATGGACACTAAACAGGATGATACTAAACAACTCCTGGGTCAATGATGAAATCAAAACAGAGATCAAAAGATCCCTGGAAACAAATGAAAATGATGAAACATCTTACCAAAATCTCTGGGACGCCTTAAAAGCTGTAGTAAGAGGGGAATTTATTCCCTGCAAGCACACATGAAGAAAATGGAAGGAACACAAATTAACAACCTAACAAGCCACCTAAGGAAGCTGGAAAAACAAGACCACAAAAACACTAATTTCAGCAGAAGAATCCAGATAATCAAAATAAAAGCCCAAATCCAGGACATAGAAGACAAAAAGATAATACAAAAATCAATGAACAAAAAGCTGGTTCTTGGAAAGGATAAACAAGATTGATGATCCCCCAGTTAGACTGACCAAGAAAAAAAGAGAAAAAACCCAAATAAGCACAATCAGAAACACAAAAGATGAAGTCACATCTGACCCTGAAGAAATACAAAAGATCATTATAGACTACTACATACACTTTGTATGGAAACAAACTTGAAAACCTTAAGGGAAATGGAGGACTTTCTGACATCGCTCAACCTACCTAGGTTGGAACAAGAAGAAATTGAGACCCTAAATAGACCAATAACAATCAAGGAAATCGACTATGTATAAGAAAACTACCTACAAAAAAAAGCCCTGGACCAGATGGCTTTCCAGCAGAATTCTACAAAACATACAAGGAATAACTGATACCAATAATATTGAAAACATTACAGACAATTGAGAAAGATGGAACTCTCCCCAAATCATTTTATAAAACTAGCATCCCTTTGACACCAACATGGTAAAGACCCAGAAGCAAAGAGAACTACAGGCCAATATCCTTGATGAACATAGGTGCTAAAATTCTCAACAAGATCCTTGCAAACCGGATTCAACAATACATCTCAAAATCATCCATCATGACCAAGTAGGCTTCATACCTGGGATGCAAGGCTGGCTCAACATTCGTAAAACCATAAATGTAATTAAATACATCAACAGATGTCAAAACAAAAACCACATGATATCATTAGATGCAGAAAAAGTTTTTGATAAAATCCAGCACCGCTTCTTGATAAAAACACTCAAACATCTAGGCATATGGAGAACATACCTCAAAATAGTAAAAATCATCTATTAGAAACTCACAGCCAGCATACTCCTAAATGGACAAACACTGGAACCATTTTCCCTGAAAACTGGAACAAGACAAGGATGCCCACTCTCACCCCTCCTGTTCAGCATAGTATTGGAAGTCCTGACTAGAGCAATTAGAGAAGAGAAGGCAATCAGCGGTATCCAAATAGGAAAAGAGGAAGTCAAGTTATCTCTCTTTGCAGATGATATGATTGTGTAGCTTGAAAACCCAAGAGAATCTGTCAAAAACCTCCTTACACTGATAAAGGCCTTTGGCAAAGTCTCAGAATACAAAATAAATGTGCAAAAGACAATCACATTTCTTTACACCAATAATAAACAAACAGAAACCCAAATAAAAACCACAATTCCATTCACAATAGCCACACAAAAAAAATGAAATACCTTGGCATCTTCCTAACCAGAGACGTGAAAGACCTTCACAGTGAAAACTACAAAACACTGCTCTAAGAAATCAAAGATGACACAAACAAGTGGAAAAATATTCCATGCTCATGGATTGGAAGAATCAACATTGTGAAGATGTCCATCTTACCTAAGGCAATCTACGAATTCAATGCAATACCCATCAAATTACCAGTAACATTCTTCTAAGACATAGAAAAAAAAATACAAGAATTAATATGGAAACACAAACATGCAAGAATGCCAGAACAGTCCTCAGCAAAAAAAACAAAGCAGGTGGTATGACTTTACCAGACTTCAAACTTTACTATAAAGCTGCAATCATCAAAACAGTTTGGTATTGGTATAGGAAAAGGTATATAGATCAATAGAATAGAATTGAGATTCCAGAAGCAAAACCTCAATTTTTCAACCAACTCATCTTTGACAAAGACTCCACTACCTACCACTGGGGAGAGAAGAACCTATTCAGTAAATGGTGCTGGGAAAACTGGCTAACCACATGCAGAAGATTGAAACAGGACCCCTATCTATCCCCATACACAAAAATTAACTCCAAAGGGATCAGAGACATAAATGTAAAACCTCAAACCATAAGAACCTTAAAAATGCCGGGCTTGGTGGCTCAGCCTGTAATCCCGCGCCTTTGGGAGGCTGAGGTGAGTGGATTGCCTCAGCCGACGGGTTCGAGAACCGCCTGGGTAGTGAGACCTCATCTCTACAATAAATCAAAAAATCAGCTGGGCGTGGTAGTGTGTGCCTGTAATTCCGGCTACTCGGAAGGGTGAGGCTGAGGGATCGCCAGAACCCAGCAGGTCGAGGCTGCGGTGGCCGGGAGCAGCCACTGCACTCCAATCTGGGTGACAGAATGAGACTCCAACTCAAAAAAAAAGAACCTTAAAAAATGAAGGCCATACCCTCATGGAAATCGGAACTGGCTTCCAATTCCTGAACAAAACCCGAAACCCACAGGTCATAAGAGAGAAGATAGACATTGGGACCTTATTAAACTGACAAGCTTCTGCAAAGCCAAAGAAACCATCAAGAGAGCAGGGAGACAGCCTACAGATTGGGAAAATGCATTTGCCAACACCAGGTCTGACAAAGGCTTAACATCTTGGATTTACAAGGAACTCAAATGTTTTGAAAAGAAAAAAACAAACCTAACCCCATTATAAAATGGGCAAAAGATACGAGCAGACACTTCACAAAGGAAGACATATGATCAGCCAACAGACACATGAAGAAATGTTCAACCTCACTAATCATCAAGGAGATGCTAATCAAAACCACACTGAGATACCACCTAACTGCAGTCAGAATGGCAGTTAACAGCAACTCAAAAAATAACAACTGCTGGAGAGACTGTGGTGAAAAGGGAACATTTCTACACTGTTGGTGGGAGTGTAAACTAGCCCAACCTCTGTGGAAAGCAGTGTGGCGATTCCTAAAAGCTCTAAATATCAACCTCCCATATGACCCCACAATCCCCCTACTGGGAATATATCCTGAAGAACTCAAATCACTCTATTAAAAAGATACCTGCACACGTATGTTTATCGTAGCATTGTTCACAATAGCAAGAACCTGGAACCAACCATGCTGCCCATCAAAAGAGGACTGGATTTTAAAAATGTGGTACATATACACGATGGAATACTATGCAGTCATAAAAAAGAACAAAATCATGAATTTTGCAGCAACCTAGATGGAACTAGAGTCTATAATACTGAGTGACCTCTCACAGAAACAAAGATCTGAGTATCACACTCATATAGTGGACCTTGAACATCCAATGTAATACTATAAGAAAATGACTGACATTAGTGGGACACTATGGGCAGGGGAAGATGGGATTAACAGTAGTAAATATATGTCTGGGGATGAGGAGATACCTCTTATCAACAAGGGTGCCTGAATGAAATGTATTTGTATACCTAACCCTCAACTGTGCCCCACAATATCATAATAAAAAATATTGATTATTAAAAAAAAACTCCAAACCATCAGGAAAACTCCGCATTTTCCGAACATACCACCTTGTTTTTCCTCCCCCTAACAAACTCCCCAGCCTTACTGCAGACGCAGAAACTTCTTTGGCTAACCAAAGGGTATATGTAGAAGCAGAAACTTCTTTGGCTAACCAAAGGGTTTACATCTCATTTAGTAAACAAGCTAAATCTAAAATAATCACCTTTTATTTTTTTATGTATGAAATAATAAAAATCATAACTGAAGAAATATATTAAGTATATACAATTTAATGTATTTCTGAAATATGAACTATATACGAAGTGGAATAAAAAATACTGCTTAATGTGGATAATGAGTAGGAAATACACATTTGCATTTATTCTGAGTTTATTTTTATGGTGACTGGCAATAGGAAATACTTATGATAAAATATGGAATGTATACAGTATAACTTTTTTTAAAGATTATGATGGCTTCACAATTGGATTAGTTTAGTGTGTAATAGCCAAGGCATACCTATTTGCAGATAGTTAAGGACATATTCAAGAAAAAAATAATGTAAACTAAACAACTATATAAACTATTAGAATATCTTTCAAGATAGCGGTCAAGGTGAATATTTATTGCCTGGTTATAGATGTTGGCATCATCATTAAATAGATGGTTATTGAAGCCATGACTATAGACAAAGACACTAATCTGCATAACTTTGCTGTTTTCTGCAGTAATGCTGAACAGAGTGTAGGAGTAGAGATATCAAATATTTATATGTATGATATATTGCTGCAACTTGACTTAATTTAACACCTGAATCTTAAGAGCAGTGTTTATTTACAGTGTATTACTCTCAGTGTATTACTCTACATTCTACCTAAGTTAAAACTCACACTCACATATACATATGTTAGCACACAGACCATGGAATGAGTTATTTTCATTTTCCCCCAAAAATAAAATTATCTTAGAAATGACCCTAATATTTTATTATTTGCTGAGCAATGTAGCTGTTAGCAGGTAAATCTGTTATGTATTTAAGAAAGAAAATATTTTGTGGTTAAAATTAATTTTATGTAGACAAAGCAAAATAGCAGCCTCTTACATTTCATCAAATACTTGCTGAGTCTGATTGTAGCAGACATGCCATAAAATATTCTCTTCAGACTATTTGACTCAAGCTATACTTCTATACTGGAAATAATATTCTACTTTCTAAAACTCATATTAACATTTAGAAGCATTTAGTTAATTTTGATATTGCTGAGTAGATAGTATTTTACTGCCCTCAGTGGATTCAATTTTCCCCCAATATATCAAAAGCAGGTGAAAACCCTGTAAAGCGTTATGAAGAATCCTATATGCCAGGAACATTTCAAATGTCAGAACAAGACTGGTGATTTAATATGTGCACTGTCAAATGTAATACTAATTGAGCTTTGGGCACTCTTTTATCAGAAAAATAGAGCCCCACCTAGAGATGGCAAAATAGAAAGAAATTTAAGAGAGAGATGAAAAAGAAGAAAGAGGGGAGGAGAGGGTCAGGGAGGGTAAAGTAGATATTTCTGTCCAAATATTATGATCTCAATTGAAATTTACCTTGATTTTGTTGACTCGTTATTAATAAAAATAAAATAAGAGGGTATAAAAGGATATTGAGGTGTAATCATTTTTCTTTCAGAAATCTATTTTTGCTAAAACCTTTGGGTCAATTAAAATCAGAAGAAATGGAATTAATTGTATCTATTAATTCAATAGTAGTGCTCTTATGTGCACTACATTTTTTGAAGAGTGAGATGAAAGCAGAAACATTTCTGACATTATTAAACTAGAAAATTAAACTTAAACAAGATATGAGAATACAGGATGTAAGTGCTTTGAGGAGGAAAGTATGTGTAATATAGGAACTTATAGACATAACACTGATGCCAGTCTAAAATGGTCAAGAAATGCTTTTCAAAAGAAGTAATGTTTAATATCTGACTTAGTAGATTAATGAGACCAAGGTAGGCAAATCCTGCAGAAAAAGGTAATTCAGAAAAAGGAAAACAATATGAGTGTAGCCTATGGTCAGAAGATTATGACATATTCTGCAAATTAAAAGAAGTTTCAAAAAACTAAAAGTTAATGTTTGAAATTTGGATCAGTACTGGCAAGGTAGAGACAACAGAGGTAATTAGAGTTTATTCATGAAGGACTCTTGAAGCCAGGGAAGGCATTTGGACTTTATTTACCCAGAAGTTAAAGAAATATTGTTTTAAAAGGTTGAGCATGAATTGATGTGCATGTTAGGAATATTACTATGTGCAAGTAACTATGAGAAGAAGAGTATTGCAAGAATTCTGGTGGTAGATGATAGTGGCTAGAACTTAAGTAATGACAATGATAATAAAATGAAAAAATAGATAATTTTGAGAAGTATAAATTTTGAATGTTAAATTCATGTTAGATAGTGATTGATTGTGACCAAGACATTCTTAACATTTCCCTTGGCTCAACTAAACTTTAGAAAGGTTTTTTTCCTGACTATAAGTCTTAGAAAGATTTTTTTCCTGACTATAAGTCTTTGAACTCTTTTCTTAGAACATTCACTTTAGAAAACTTACTATTGTTAAGTTCATACTCTGATCACTTAGTAAAATATACATAAATTTCTTAAAAGCTTCTTGCTAGTATTATAACCCAGAGTCTCTCAAGGACTTGGATGTTATCTTCTTAAATCTACTCACCAGGAAAGAGAACACCCAAATATCCTAGCTTCTAGTTGGAACCCAGCTTTTATAAACATCAATTAGCGAACACAGAAGGCCTAAGAAAATTGGAATGAGAACTCAGGAATGTTCGATATACTCAACACATTCATTGACCAACCTACCCCTAAAGTATTTCAGTTTTTTCATAACTCTCTTCTGAACTTCAACCTCTAACCCCTGCCAGTCTTTTACTTCAGAGAAATGGAGCTGTTTCCTTATCTTTATTGCAATGGTGTTGAATAAAGTCTTCCCTACCTGTTTAACTCCACTAAGAGTTTTATATATTGGCATTTCAAGAGGAAGAATACATGTGGTATGATATGCTCAAGATACAAAAATAATCTCCATGTTCCTGATTTACCTCAGGGAATGACAAATTATTCATTATAACTGAAGAAAAATAAATTAGAAAAGCTCAACTGTAGTAATAATGGGTGAGCAGGAGAGAAAGAAAAAATAAAAAAAAAAAGACTAAAACCAAACCAATCCAGTTCAAAGATACGAAAGTGACATTTCCAAGGCAAATCCCAGTCTCCCAGATGTGAAATATATATTCTCCATTTCTTTGCCTCAAGGGAAATAGAATTAAATGAGAATACCCACCAAAAGAAACATTTATTATTTCAAGATCACTCTTTAAAATGTACTGAAGATGTTTCCTAGCAGTTAATTAGAAACAATTGTATTTTACTATGAATTTCAATAAACATTTGCAATTGACTGTTAGAAATAAAATTTAGATTTCATATTGGCACTTTTGTTTACTTTATAGTTTATTTGATCTTTAATAACACATAAAATGCTATTTTCATTTTTCAAATATTTATGAAAAATAAAATGACCAAATTTTTTTATTTGGAACAAAATAAACTTACAAATTTAGTAGCAATTATATTTTCAACATTAGAATATATTAAAAAGTTTATTCTATATAATTGGATAAACATTGCTTATAAATATCAAAAACTTTTTTTTGTATTGTTTGTTATTTACACTGCATTTTTCCAAATTTATTTTTGACTTATTTTACATTGGTTGAAGAATACAAAACAATTACTGAAAGTGTCTAGAAAATGTTGCACATGTCTGTATTCTTATAAAATGAATGTTTCTGAGGTTTAAAGTAGGTTAATACAATTTGAAATGTGTATGTTATTCTCAAACACATACTATAATGGCAAAAGCAAAAGAAGAGCAATTTAATTTGTTGGTTTATTTTGTTTGTTTTTTGCTTGGGTAATTCCATAGGCAATAAAATAGGTAGTAACTCAATGGTAAAATTGTATATTCTAGATTAGATTATAAACTTGGTAAAGTCCATTGAAGTAGTATATAAAAATAGCAATATTGACAAATATGGATAATTTATTTATGTATTGAATTATTTGGGCATCAGGGACCAATCATTCTTCCTACAATCTCTACAGATGTAAAAAACTTGAGGTTGTTTACTGTCATGGTTTTAGAATTGTGCCTATATAGTTCCTGTTCATGACGAAAATAAAATAGCACATCTAGTTTTTCATGATTCTTTTTAGAAACATGAATGTTTTACGTTTAGGTCTTTGATCCATTTAGTTAATTTTTGTGTATGGTGATAGGTAAGGGTCCTATTTCAATATTCTGCATGTGATCAGCCAGTTTTTCCAGCACCATTTACTGAATAGGTTCTCCTCTCCTCAGTGGTTGTTGTTGGAGGCTTTGTCAAAAATGAGTTGGTTGAGAAATTGAGGATTTACTTATGAAATCTCTATCCTGTTCCATTGGTCTATATGCCTGTTCTTGCACCAATACCAGGCTGTTTTGATTACGGTAGCCTTATAGTAAAGTTTGAAGACTGGAAGTGTTATACCTCCTGCTTTGCTTCTTTTGTTAAGGATTGTTTTGGTTATTCATGGTTGTTTATGTTCCCATATGAATTTCTGTATTGGCATTTACAAGTCTGAGAAGAATGATGTTGGTAATTTAATGGATATTGTGTTGCATCTGTAGCTTGACTTTTGTAGGATGGACAGCTTAACAATGTTGATTCTTCCTATCCCTGTGCATGGAATATTTTTCTATTTGTTTTTGTCTTCTTGGATTTCTTTGAGCAGTGCTCATTCTTTGAGCAGTGTTTTGTAGTTCTCATTCCACTTCTCTGGTTAGGAAGATGCCGAGGCATTTTATTTTATTTTATGGCTATTGTGAATAGGATAGTGATTTTTATTTTGTTCTCTGCCTGTTTGTTGTTGGTGTATAAGAATGCAGCTATCTTTTGCACATAAGAATCTTAGAAAATGCAGGAGACACCATTATGGATATTGGAACTGGCAACCAATTCATGACCAGAACTCTTATTGTCCACAACATAAGAAATAAGATAGACAAGTGGGACCTAATCAAAATGATAAACTTCTGTGAAGCAAAAGAAACCATCAAGAGAGCAGGGAGACAGCCCACAGAATGGGGAAAAAAATTGCCAATTGTATGTCTGACAAAGGCTTAGCATCTAGGATCTACAAGGAACTCAAACGTGCTAAAAAGAAAAAACCAAACAGCCCCATTAAAAAGTGGGCAAAAGATATGAGTAGACACTTCTCAAAAGAAGATATACAGGCAGCCAACAGATACATGAAAAAGTGCTCAGCCTCATTCATCATCAGAGAAATGCAAATCAAAACCACATTGAGATACCACCTAACCCCAGTAAGAATGGCCATCATTAATAAAACAAACAACAACAGTTGCTGGTGAGGAGGCAGAGAAAAAAGAAACACTTCTGCACTGCTGGTGGGAATGCAAATTAGTGCAACCTCTTTGGAAGACAGTGTGGTGATTTCTGAAAGAACTAGAAATTGATCTTCCATATGACCTAGCAATCTCCCTGTTGGGAATATACCCGGAGGAACTCAAATCATTCCACAAAAAAGACACCTGCACATGCATATTTGTTGCAGTTCTATTCACAAAAGCAACAACATGGAACCAACCATGCTGCCCATTAAAACTGGTCTGTATACAAAAAATGTGGTACTTATGCACAATGGAATATTTTGCAGCCATAAGGAAGGACAAACATATGGACTTCACAGCAACTTGGGTGGATTTAGTGTCTATCAAACTCAGTGATCTATCACAGATATAAAGAACAGAGTATCATATGTTGTTACTCTTAAGTGAACCTTGAACAATTATCATAATACTATAAGAAAGCAATTAGCAGTAGTGGGAAACTACCAGTGGAGGTTAGGTGGGATTGGCAGTTGAGGGAAACTTCCAGGGGAGGAAGGTGCACACCTCATCAACAAAGATACCTGCATAATGAACATTTGTATATCTAACCCTAAATAGTACCACAAATATTTAAAATAAAAAAATTCAAAAGAAAAAAAAAAAGAAAAGAAAGCATGAATGTTATACTTCTCTCCCTCTGATCCTTTCTTCTTCCTCTTTACTTTTTTTTTAACCCCCTCTATATCAAAACAAATTTTCTTCAGATTTGAACTGATGAGAGGATGGACTTTCCACTCTGTATCTTTTAGGAGATTATACTTTGAAGACATGCATATATGCATTTTTCCATGAGACTGAAGAATCTCAGATTTCCAAAACAACAGTGACATGTTTTTCTTGGTGAAGGAAGGGTAAGTATAGTTTCTGGTTTGTATTTCTTAAAATTTCTATAAAAATTTGGATATAATAGAATTATTGCCTCAAAATATTTTTTTTATGTGACACACATTTTTGAACATTAACATTCAGCTCTCTGAATATATGATATATAAGATAGATTAGAAAATTGATTGAGTTCAGTTCTAAGACTGGATGCCAGAAAATTGAGGGTATTGCTGAATAGCAGACACATCTCATATAAATGTCTTAGATTATCCTATTTTTGACTTTCTCCTAGTTCTGACTACTTGTTCTGTCCCATCCAACAAATAAAGTTTTCTTGTGTAAACCTGAGCAGTCCCACCACTGAGGGTTAAAGCCTGGCTCCTCCCAACTCTTCTAGACTGAAAGAACGCATGAGGGCATAAGACCTCGCTGCTGATTTTCTCAGTGGCTATTGAAAGTTTCAAGTGACCACTACTGTAACTACAAAGAAGTTCATTGTTTGCAGGATACATTTTGATCATTGTAAGACAGGAGATTAAAGGTAGATCGGCAGATACATTTCCTTTCTTTTCCTTCTTTTGTTTGACCATTTCTGTATACACTACCCAGATAAGACCTCCATACTAACTGACTGACTCTATATCTTTTCAAGTAGTAAACAATTTGGTAGTGCAGTACTTTTTAAAATCTGTTTTTCCTTCTCCTCTGTTTCGCCTCCAATTTTCCTCACTCTCTTTGTCCTGAACTTGCACTTCCAAATAAAGTATTTGCTTAAAACTTCACTTCAATTCATATATATATATATATATATATATTTTATGCAAAGCCTATGTTAAGAAATAATAAATAAAAGTAGAGCTTGGATGATTAACTACAAGGGTGGGTATCGTAAAAAGAGAACATATGGAAGCATAATACACTTAGACCTGAGGAATAAAGGAATTAAATGTCTCTTTGAAGTCACAACTCATGCTTATAACTGGATGTCAGGGATCTTGAAATGATATTCAATAATGGAAATATAAAAACAGCATAATATCCCTGAGGTTATAGAATGAAGCACATAATTTATCTATTCTTTACTCATTACTCCTATGATAGATGGAGTCTATTAGCATATGCTGATTTTTTGGGTTTCTTTAAAAATCTAAATTTCTACAAAAAAAAAAAAAAACACCAAAATTTCAGTTATACCAGGATTCAATTAATTCTAGGTATAGGAAAGGATATTATGTGAAATTTTAAATTTTAGTTCAGTTTAATTACAATAGATATGAGTTTTCCGAAAGTCATGGTAGGAATTGGGTATAAGTGCTAAAGAAAATGATAAAACAAAAGTATCAAATACAAGAAAGGAAATAGGATGACAGCCGGGCTCGGTGGCTCAGCCTGTAATCCCGCGCCTTTGGGAAGCTGAGGTGAGTGGATTGCCTGAGCCCGCGGGTTCGAGACCTGCCTGGGCAGCAAGACCTCATCTCTACAATAAATCAAAAAATCAGCCGGGCATGGTAGCGCATGCCTGTAATTCCGGCTACTCGGAAGGATCGCCGGAGCCCAGCAGGTCCAGGTTGTGGTGGCCGGGAGCGGCCACTGCACTCCAGTCTGAGCGACTGAGTGAGACTCCAACTCAAAAAAAAAAAGAAAGAAAGAAATAGGATGACAACTTCTACTTTAGTTCTCAAACACATAGGGAAGAGAGGCATGAATGGAAAGGAATTAACAAAATTACTCTCTTTTTTCACAATACTTTTGTTTTTGTTGTTTATTTAGGACTGACTGAGATCCCAAGCTGGTTCTGGTGTGGTCTCAAAGATGAGGGCTGCCTGGGATTGTAGGAGGGTAATGGTTGATCTGGACTAAAGAAGGCTGAATTCTATATTCTTCTTGTAGTTAATGCCTAGATTAAGAATAAGTTCCCCAAAGGTTTTCCTTAAATGAGAACCTCAAAAGAGGCGCAATAGGTCAGAATAACCTGAAATAAGTATACAAACTGATTACCGAAATACCACCATAGTCAGAGTGATACGATTTTGACTTGAACATAGGCTAGTAAATAAAGTTTTGATTATATGGACTTCATAGTGGATGGTTATAGGGTCATCTCTTTAGTAATGATTCAGTAGATGGTGTTCCTTTAAAACTTTAAATAAACTCAGACTGACTTGCAATATCATCAACAACCATGAGATAATGCTCCTTTTACTTTTTTTTTCTAATTTAGCTCATATTCATTTTGAGCAAACAGAGCATTCATTATTCCTTCATTTCTGTTAAAGATAAGCTTCTCAGCATTACCTAAATCACCATCATTGTGTCCATTATTATTTTTACTTTTTTCATTTGTTTGCCTTTCAGGAACACTCTCCTTAGTCTTACTGCTATCAGTTCCAACGTTTTCAGGTTTAGTATCTGCCATCCTATCTGATTCATCATTCAGCTTACTCCTGTAATATCAGGAGCGCATTATTAATATTATTGTTCTGCTTCTCCTGGCTGACATATTTAACAGGATCTGATAAAATTTTCTTTTCTTTATTCCAGATGAAGTCTCACAATGCTCTTTGCTAGTAATGAGTTCTTTGCTAAGTCAATTCATTGATTACAATTGAGTTTGCTTGGCTGGGAAGTGGCAATTTGATTACTGTAAGACAGAGTTTTATTTGTAATTCCCATATGACTATAATTAAAATTTATGACATCTTCCCCAGGTAATTAAATATTAATTTAATATTCAAGCTCAATGCATTATCTTTTCATTTTCTTATTTTTCTAATTTATATAGCATTTAATTCATGTTGGCTTTATTTAGATTGGCTGTTAGTGGTTGTCACAAGGTTAGTCTTACATTTACAATTGATTCAATAATTTATCTCTGTCTGAACAATAATATTGCAATCCCTTGCTTATTTTTAGTGTGTTTATTATAGTTCTATGAAATGCAAAAGTCACAGTTCAAGATGTTAAAATCAGATAAATTTTTAAATATAGTTATTAATCAATTTTTATGTAGCATTCTGTGTAGCAAGCATAGAAGACTTAAAGAAGAAAAAATAGTGTCTTCTCTCTTTGTAATGGCAGGCTTGTTCAGGTAAATAACAATGCAGTGCTATACTAGGCATTTCAGTGAAAATAAGAAAGAGTGATATTTGGAGTTGTCAATTATGTTGTGCATATGGGACATGCAAGTAGTGAGACTCCAGAAAGAGTTGCGCATATTCTTCTGGAAATCTACATAGATGTCTGAGGCAGACATAAAGACCTGGAATTTATTATCTTTGCCCTGATAGTTATTGCTAGATGAAAGAAATGCAGACTTTTGGGTAGAATATATATTTAGATATATATTTAGAGAAAGGGTCTACTACTAAACACTGGAAGACACAATGTTTCCTTTTTCTTTCCATTTTTAAACTGTATTTACACTAATGCATAAAGTAAAAGGATGTTTTGGAGCATGAAAATGTTTACAGAGAATGAAGGACTTTCTATTAGTAATATGTCTATTGATGGAAATTAAAATTGCATTTTAGTAGAGAGAGTATTTATTTGTTTTCTTTTTAAGATGGGAATTTCTGAATGTATTTAATTGATGATGGCAAAGAGTCTGTAGTGATGACAGGAATGAGGTTGAATGTACAAGAGGTGAACTAAAATTGAGTTTACTGTTGAATCAGCATGAGATTTATCTCCTATTTATATTAATTGACTCTAGAAGTGCTATGTGTTGATTGGTTTAATAAGCAAATCATATAAAATCACATACTTAAATTACAAACTAGTGCATTAAGAGATATTTAATAATGAGAGCTATTATAAATATTACTGTGTTCTTCTTTATTTCATTGAGAGAATGTAATCTAATTGAGGCTAGAAGAAGCACTTTTATTTAACTTTATTTTCTCTGTTATTCCCATAATATCTTATACTTTATAGTTGAACAAAATTTGGTGATTGTTATGAATATCTGACTGATATATAGCAACTTGCCTTTTTTTCTACTTTCAACATGAATATCAAAGCATTTTTTGTTGGATCAGGAGTGTGTATGAATGCGTATCCATGTTTATGAGCACTTATAAGAGAACTAGTGTCCACAAATCTCTAGGAGAAGAACTGGTATTGTATATGCCCATTCAGAGGATCCATTTATTTTTTTTAAGAGAAAGGTATATAGTCGGTAATATCTCCCCAGAGATACTGTGGTTCTTCAGCATTTGTTGTGCTATATCATTTGTATGCAATCAAAAGTTATCATACAAAATGTTTATATAAACCATTGGACACAGGTCAGCAATTTTTTCTTACAAATAAGGAGATGTCCACAAATATTGCAATGAGTTTCAGAGGAGACAAAAGTGAGGCTGATGAAGACTACTAAAACCTTCGCTTATGGTTCTTTTGTTTATAGGCTAAATTTGACAAATTAGAATGCATTACTGAATTATTCAAGCAATCAATTGTTGAGTGGGTAATCCATTTCATTTAGAAATGTGCAGTAAAAAAGCAATGTGATGGGTTATTGAAATTCAGTGTAGGTTTAAGTTTCAGTATGCCAGATAAGGCACATTTCTTTCTCTGTACCTCCCAAGATATTAATGAAATAATAGTTTAAAAGTAAATTTTAGAATTACCACATAATCAAGAAGAGTTCATAAACAAATGAAAGGTTTTAGAGTGCCCAAAGAGAGAGAAAGACAGAGACAGAGAAAGAGAGAAAGACACAGAGTGCAGGGGCGAGGAGGTAGAGCGAGAACGAGGACTGACACTAGCAACAAATTCATAATGGATATGGTTTAATGTTGCCACTAAAAGAAAGTAGTCTGCCCAACAAAGCCCTATAGAGAATCTGGGAGTTTCAGGAGGCCAGAAGAAGGCTATAATAAACATTTTTTAAAACCAAAGAAAACTACTTAGAGAATGTATCTGTAAACCTGCTCCATCTGTGCTGTTATAGCTTTCACCAGGAAAACACAAAGAATATGAAGCCGGAATTATCCTTAGACAATCTAGTGCTGATGTGAATGACTGTAAATAAGACCTCCATATTCTAGTATTTGTGGTGTCATTAGGCAGTATCTATGACCCAACAACATTTAGAGATTCTAACCTTAAAGTGAATTTTGTCCAGAGCTATTCAAAAATAATAGCTAGAAAGCTCGCAGTTTACATTCCCTTTTAGAGGAATGATCTAGACTGTAACAGATCTACTTACCCAATAGCAAATATTTTTAAAAATTCCATTTCACCTTTATCATACTTGGGTTTTATTAATAAAGTAAGAAGAATTAAATGTCTTCATGTTTAAAGAAGAAGTCTAAGCAAAACCAGAAACAACTAAACGAACAAATAAGAAAACCTAAGCAAAGTTGAAAAAGAAATTAAAAAATCCAACCCAAAGTAAACAACAATAATTTAGAAAAATGAAAATTTTAAAATAGCTAAATTTAAATTCAATCAGTATACTCAGATATTTTAAAAAATAAATTCTTTTTTTTTTTTTTTGAGTTGGAGTCTCACTCTGTCGCCCAGACTGGAGTGCAGTGGCCGCTCCCAGCCACCATAGCCTCGACCTGCTGGACTCCAGCGATCCTTCCGCCTCAGCCTTCCAAGTAGCTGGAACTACAGGCGCGCGCTACCACGCCCGGCTAATTTTTTGATTTATTGTAGAGATGAGGTTGCACTAAGTTGCCCAGGCGGGTCTCGAACCCGCGGACTCAGGCAATCCTCTCACCTCAGCCTCCCAAAGTACTGGGAAAAAATAAATTCTTTGAAAGATAAAATGCTATAGAAAAAAATTAAGTAGAAAAACTTAAAATATTCTCAGAAACTAAAAATAGAATTTATTCTTTAGAGAAAAATAGAGGTGTAAACTATATACATACTCGAAAAGTTCCTTAAAATGTAGAGAACACTGTTAAAAGACAGTCTATAAAATGAAATGATGAACATAAAGTTTAAGAGATGCACAAGCTTAAGTGTCAGTTTGAATGCGTTCAGTTGCCTATAAGTAGAAATCAAACGTAAATTGTGTTAACAATTCATATGCTCCTGTATCTGAAAGGTCCAAAGGCGAGGTAAACTAATTAAAGTCCTATGAAAAAAAAAAAAAAAAGCTCAGCCTCTAGTTTTCTGTAATAAGCATAGCTTTGCTTTCCTCTGTGTGCGACTTTTACCCTCTGGTTTCCTCTCTGGCTTCATCAGCATTACCTCATGTCACATCTATGTACCATTCTTTGAGAAAGTGGGTATCTTTTCAAGTAGTTTCTACAGAATAGATATGAAATGTCTAGTCAGAGCTTCTTCAGGAGGCTGCAACCAGTGAAGTGGTGTAAATTTTGAATGATATTGGGTGTCACAATTCTTTGCTGGTAGAAAAGGGAGATTGACTTATTTGTCCCACGAAATTGCAGTCTGTGTGTCCAACAGCTGGCAGGAGTTGGAATCAACAGCTGGTGTCCAGCAAGGAGTAAATCCTTACTGCAGGACACCTGGGGCATTTGTCAGAGTCTGTACTCACTCTGCTGACATTCTGAGCATTCTATGCCAGAAGAAATGTGACATTGAATAGAAAATGAAAATACGTGAGAGGTTGAGAGGGAGAGAGAGGAACCTAGAGAAAGAGAAATGAGTTTTGTATTTCAGTATCTTTAATAGTGTTTTTCCCTCCTGCTTTTTGAAGAGGTCCTACGTTTACATTTTGCAACAAAATATGCAAATTAGGTAGCTGGCCTTGCCAGGGCATATATTTCCTTGATATACATTACCCTCATTGTGCTAAAAATCAGGTGGGGTGAGAAGCAGAATTTCATGTGCCATTTGAAAGAAGATACAAAGATGGGGGTAGGGTTAGCTTCCCCGAAGTTCGTGGCTACATAGCAGGGTTGTAATAAACTCAATAAACCTCAAAGTTCTATTTATGAGAGAGAATTTAGTGTCAAGAAAATGTTAACAACCATCTGTTTAATGAAAGAATATAACAAAGAAGAGAGAAAATTGATGCAAGTCAGCTGTGAAAGATACAGAAGAAATTGTATTGAGGTCTTAGATGATATGAAACAGCTCATTTAAGATAAACAGAATAAGTAAAAGAATACTCTTATCTATGTACATATTTGTACAATTTTGAAATATAAAAAATAATTTGTGAATTTTATAAATTGGAAGAACAAGAAGAAAAAATACTTCTCAAAATGATAATCAAATTAGCATCAGGGAACACTGGACATTAAAAATACCAGTTTCTTGATGTGAAACATCCGAGGGAAGATGATCTGGAGGCCACTGTCTAAAATTCTGTTCTCACTCAAATTGTCAGTCAACTGTGGGGCCATAAAATATGTTGTCACATGTAAAGGACAAAGATAACTTACCTCCCACAAGACTGTTTTGTTCTTGTTTAGGAAGAGGAGAACAATAAAGAAGACATTTAGCCTGGGGGACAACGGGTCTCAAAGTAGAGTTAGGTAAATTCTTGTAATAGCCTAGGGGACATCTCCAAATCGTGCTTGAGGTGCAGTAGGGAGATTTCTAGGAAATAAGAGATCTCAATAAAACATTAAGTATGTTTGAGAGCTAAGAAAAAAAAGACAGTAATAAAAACACAAAAATAAAAAAAGATAAGAAGAAAAGCAACCAGAAGCTCCAGTGAAAAATATCTATGTACACAAGTCACAGTTCAAACATTCAGAAGCAAAATAAAATATGTGGAGAGAAAAAAACTGAAGAATTACAATTAAAAGAAAATATTTTTCTTTGAAGACTGGAGCACATTCATATTTGAGTATCAGATTGGTTATAATGACCACACATGAAAAATAGAATACTCAATTTACTTATATTTAATTAAACATAATTTTCTAGTAGGCATAATGCAAAAAATAATATTGCTTCATAATTTGAATCAATCTAAAGGTATAGAATGGAAGAAAAAGTTTTGAAGGCCAAGCAGAAAATAACTTTCAAGCCTTGGCAATGCCAAATTAAAATTTTTGTTGATAAAGGTTGGGGAAATTGAAAGGAAAAAAATACACCCAGGAAAGGATTAAGATTCTGTTGGCAGTTGATTGAGATAGAAATAAAATTCTATGTACTAATTTTAAAGTTGAAACCATAATTAATAGAAAAATCAATGCAATAATATAAATATCAGTCTAGAGGGAAGTCCAGGATAAAATGAGTCTTGAATATTTATGTTTTATATGAAGGAGTCAGTTCAGATTTTCTTATATTGATAAATGAAGAAATGAAGAAGCATACTGAATAAACAGAATAATTTTAAGAGTTTTACTTTGAGGACTAGGACTTGAAATGAACAGGGAAGATGTTGCAGAGACAGTATTCTGTCCCCCTAACTTATTTATTTTCATTCTAATCAAGGGGGGAAAAAAAAGACAATTTTCAAATCCTGATGCCTCAGTTTGGCCTCAAGTTCTAATTGTTCCATGGATTTATATAAATGGAACAGAAGTGAAATGGTCCTATAGTCCATACCTAGCTCCCTACTTAGTCTACTGTTTTATTTTATCCTACTTGAGTGTGCCAAGCAGCACTTTAAGGAGGGCTACCTATCACTCCGGCCCAAGTATAAATGTCCATGCCCATATATATGTATGTATGTATGCATTTATTTATTTATTTATTTATTTATTTATTTATTTATTTATTTATTGGGTCAAGGTCTCACTCTGGTACCCAGGCTCGAGGGCAATGATACAATCACGACTCACCGCCGTTTTGCCCTTCTGTGCTCCGGCAATCTTTCTGCCTCAGCCTCCCACTAGCTGGGTTATAGGCCTATGCCACCACACTAATTTTTCAATTTTTTGTAGAGACAAGGTTGTGTCACCATGCTGCCCATGCTGTTCTTGAACTCCTGGGTTCAAGCAATCTTTCTGCCTCGGCCTGCCAAAATGTTGGGATTACAGACATGAGCCACCATGCCTGGCTCACGTCATTCATTACCTAAGTAAAAAAAATAACACTTAAAATAGAAGGGATTTGGAGATTATGTTTTATATCAGTTAGATATAGTTGCATTCATTCATTCAGAATGCAAAAAGATTATGTGTTTCGTTATAAAATAATCTATGAGCAAATTATAAGCTATTCTGTGTATCTATCACTCTGACCAAAATTGTGTTAAAATGTCAATGAAAGCAAAGGGGATAAAACTTTGCTCTTGTTTTTCTAAAGGTTAAAGTTGCTTGCAGTGAAGTTTTCTGAATATAAGTATATGCGTAACATCACGTTTCTGAATTTTGCTACATTGAAAGTCTATAATTTCAACTTTTTTTAAAATTAGAATATTTATGTCTTGTAAGAAATGAGGGTGTATATGTATGTGTTTGAGTATTTAGACTTAACTATAGCATCCTTAAACAATTAAATAATATTGTTTACTCATAAGTGAGTGTTTTCACAAGAACTAACATAAGGCCATATATTTGACCAAAGAAAAAAAAAGATTACGTAAGAGGTACTACAAGAGTATAGATCTCAAATAATAACATTTCAAAAATGAAGAACACCAGATGGGTACTTACTGAAGAACACAAAAATTATTCAACAATTTAAATCTGATTTACTATAATAAATCCACAAAACTGTTCTATTAAGAAGATTATGAAAAACATGTATTTTAATACATATTTATAATACCATAAGATAGTTATTAAGTACTTGTATTCTTGAATGCCCTTTCACATATTACTAATTCTACTTCCACAGTCATTCAGTATATTAACTTTTCACTTTCTCATGCTAATTTAATCTATATTAAAACAAGTAGTACCTGGGACTACTTTGTTAACAATGTGTGAAAACACTCGTGTGCATTGGTCATGTATTTCTGCATAAGAAACTAACACAACACTTAGTGGCTTAAAAGAACAACCATTTCATTTAGTCCATAATTTTGTGGGTCAGAGATTTGATTCTACGAGACAGCTTGGCTGATCTCTGCTGGGTTTTCTTCTGCATGTATTGCCAGCTGATGGGTTATCTGGCTTCTGAGTGTTCTAGAATGACCTCACTAAAATATCCAACAGTTAGCAGCTTAACCAGATGGCGAGATGTGCTGGGACACTTTGTTGTGCTCCTCATGGTTCCTTGTCACTGAGTAGGTTAACATAAGCTTCTTCCTATGGTGTTCCTTGGTAGTCTCACGATTTACCAAGACCAGTAAAAAAACACATGTAATGCACAAGCATTTCCCAAGTCTATGTTTGCATCCCATTTATAATACTTCATGATCACAACAAGCCACCTCACCAATCCAGAGTCAAGGGTGGAGGAATAGATTTTACCTCTTCCTGTGAGGATCTGTAATATGCAATAGTATATACAATAGCAAAATTGCAACAAAGGAACACAATCAAATTTGTTGCCATTATTCAAGCTACCAGAAATGCTATCTTTCACAAACAAAAATCTAGATGTTTATATATACCTTGTGTAAGTATATGTATACATTTGCATATGTGTGTGTGTGTGTATGTGCATATGCCACAGAAAGTTTTTTTAGCATAAATTTATAACACTGTAGAGTTTTCTCTTTCAGGCTGCCATTATCGCCCTTCACTCAAAACTAGATATCATGCCATTCCAGGATTAAACTGCTCAGGGTTATTTAATTTGTGATTCTAAGGATAGTTCTTCATTCATTCAACAAATGTCTTTTGAGCACTTATCATTTGTGAGCACCACAAGAAATGTTAGGTAGATATAAATAAATATGCCTATGGCATCATTAAGCTAATTTTTTAATATGGAAGAGAAAAAGTAAAATTGTAAACAATTAAATTGCAAGGATATTTTTCAGATTTTCCTGGGCAAATTTTTGGCTTAGTGTATCCACAAAATACCAGATTGTCAATTTATTCTACGATATTAAATATACAGACTTGTATTTCTTATACTTGATTACAGATACTTCCCTGTGGCAATGTATTTTTCCTCTGTAATTACTACTCTGATAAAAAGGTGAATACCATATTTTGTAATACAAGACTACAGTATTTGTGTGCAAATGAAAAGTAAAATGCATTAAGTAGTTTAGAATTATGCAGTACTTCTAAGGTTCTCTTTCTTCTGTTATAAAAGTGTGACACCAATATCTGGTAGTAGTGATGTGCCCAAATATAGTGAAATTATTCTTGTCTTCTTAAATATATTAGCATTAATTATATTTAAATATTTTAGTCTTTCTGTGTTGGTCAGATAGTTAAAATACACAGTTATTCTGGAAAGAAATCTTTGAACAAAGAATTACATCACTGTTATTGTTTTTACACAATCATAGCCCTTGTCCTGGCTCATTTCTGCAGAGTTTAATTTGCTTGACTGAAAACAAAAGACACTTTAAATATTTTTGAAAATCAAAAGCAATCATTAAAGTAAGAATGCCCAGTGTTTTGTGAATATCAAATATAAATATAAGACTCTATTCATAATGTCCAAAACTTAGAGGCAACCAAATGTCCTTTAATAGGTGAGTCGATAAACAAAGTGTGTTACATACATACGATGGAATATTGTTTAGTGATAAAAAGAAAGGAATTATTAAGTCACAAAAATAGAAGAAAATTAAATGTCTACTGTCAGATGAAAGAAGCTAGTCTCAAAAGCCTAAATACTGCATAATTCCAACTAGATGATACTGCTGTGAAGGCAAAAAATAGTAAAAAAGTGAATAAATAAAAATGAAAACAAGATTAAAGTTTGCCAGGGACTTGGAAGGAAAGAAAAAGAGTTGAGAAATGGAGGAAGAGCATTTTTAGGACCGTGAAACTATCTTGTATGATACTCTAAGGTTGGATATTGAGCATTATACACTTGTCAAAGCCCATCGTATATACAATGCAAAGAGTGAACACTAGCATAAGCTGTGGACTTTACCTGATATATTTGTAATAATGTTGGCTCCTGAAGTGTAACAAATGTGCCACACTAATGGAGGATGTTAATGATAGAATAAACCGTGTGTGTGTGCGTACATATGTATGCACTGGGAAGAAGAGGAGTATAGGAGAACTCTGCAACCATTGATTACTTATTTTTGTAAAGTTTAAACTCTTTTAAAATATGAAAGTCTATTATTTAAAAGTCTAAGTCTATTATTACTTAGTCCGCTGGTAAGTAAAATAGCAAACAAAGAGACAAACACAAATAAAAATACAGTCAAGAATTACAAACTCTTGTGTTAATTGGGACATACAATGGCTTCTATTTTTCTTCATATTGTGCAGATTTATATTTATTTTTTATCACCATTAGAAAAGTATCGTTTCTAATAACAAGATTAGAAGATAATTCTATCAACTTGGTGTATAAAATATTGCATCACAGAGATGAAGTCAAAGTGTTTGATACTCAAAACTGCTGTTACCATGTTATGAGTAGTTAGTTATTCAGCTGGTACTACTACCCACAGGGATAGTGGCAACAGTAATGATGATAGCATTAATGTTAATTTACCTCTTGCTATGGGACAGGTAGTTTATTGGTCCATTTTTATGACTATTCTTATTTTATCCTGACATCCATGTAATGCCAATTTCTAGATTATAAAAGGAGAAAAAAAAAAAGAAAGAAAATCAATCTTTAAGCTATCAGGCAACTTGATCAAATATTTAGTGGAAGGTCTCTTCAATTACAGAATTCAGATTTAGATAAGAAATACCTTTCATAACCGGGCTCGGTGGCTCAGCCTATAATCCTGTGCCTTTGGGAGGCTGAGGTGAGTGGATTGCCTGAACCCGTGAGTTTGAGACCCGCCTGGGCAGGTGAGACCTCATCTCTACAGTAAATCAAAAAATCAGCCGGGCGTGGTAGTGCGTGCCTGTAATTCTGGCTACTTGGAAGGCTGAGGCAGAAGGATCGCCGGAGCCCAGCAGGTCGAGGCTGCCATGGCCGGGAGTGGCCACTACACTCCAGCCTGGGCGACAGAGTGAGATTCCAACTCAAAAAAAAAAGAAAAGAAAAGAAAAGAAATACCTTTCATCAATATAATTAATTTAAAAAATCATGTTATTTAAAAGTTTGTATTGAACTATATGAACAAAAACTGGAAAAAAAAATACCTTTGACTTAGAATGAGAAATTTTAATGGATGTCTTAGTAATACAATTTCTTCATTAAACATAAACAAAAGGATTGGCAGAACATGACAAGAAAAATTTTAAAATGTATATTAAAAACCTGAGTATGTTTGGCCATATTAGATTAAGAATTTTAAGATATCTTTTGTAAAGAAGTAATTTTTAGATGACCTTATATTGCTGCATACTACTTTATGTTCATTACCATATTGATTTTTAACTACATTGCTTTAATTAGAATATTGAATACGTATTAACATTTTACTATATTATTTATTTAAATATATACATATATACTGATAAATATAAAATATTGCAATTGTTCAGAAATACACATACATGGGGGGGACCCCCTCAAAAAGAATTGCTTTTTGGATGGGACCTTTGTAGCACAGGATTCCCTTGATAGGTAAGCGTTCCAGGAACCCATCGACATCAGTATATCGGCTAGCATTGTTGTGAGAGGATGTCTTTGGTGTCAGTAAAATATTTTTGGAGATTCTTTCAACGCATTTGTCCATTTCATGATGGGTGATTTACAAGCATACCTGCCTACACTGCGCTAATTGTTCAGCAGTTTTTGACCAAAAACAGCATGATCCCCATGCCTCACCCTCCCTATTCACCCAGTCTCATCCTGAGTGACTGATTTTTGTTTCGTCAGATTAAAAAAAGTCCTCAACGGGAAACATTTTGCTGATGTGGAAGAGGTGAAACAAAAAAATAGCAGAAGTACTGAAAAGCATCAAAATTGATGAGTTTAAAAATTAGTTGAAGCTGTGAAAAAAAGTGTCTTAAATAGGTGTATTGCATCAAACAAGGAGTACTTCGAAGGTGACCAAAGTTTAAACACATAAGAATAAATGCACAATTTTTTTATAAATAAATTCCAGCTTTTGGGAGGGGTCCTCTTGTATATATTAATATAGTATATGTCAGTACGTGAATACATATATGTTGATAAATACATAATATTGTAAAATGTTCCTAGCTCTTATCATATACTAAAGTGTTCCCAACAAAAACCTGTATGGTCCAAATAATTCTTACTATAGTTACAATGCAAGACAAAATTAGAAGTATCAGTTATTATTACACATTTTAGAATATTCCTTCAACTTAAGATTTTTAATTTTCTTTGGAAATGCTAAGCAGCATATAAGAAAAAAATTTTACAATTAAATTTTAAAAGTTTGAAAAATCTATAAGCTAGACGTTGACTGATTAATTTTTTTAGTAGAGCAAAAACTGAGATACTCTACTAAAAGCATTTAACTCTCATTTTACAATAATTTCTGATATATTAATTATGTATTTTTGAAAAGTGATTATTGAGAGTGGAGGTGCATGTGTTTGATCTTTGCAGCATCTCAGCCACCATCCCCTAAAAAGTTTCAGCAGTTGTTTATCGTTTGGGAACTGTCAAAATGTTGCTTACTAATCCATTACATTACCTAAACTAAAATCTTATTGTGTGTTTTTGTGTAAGTGTATGCATGTTGTTAACAGTTATTTGGCAAACTTTATTTGCTTAAAAAAAAAAGCTTTCACTGATGAGATGAGGGAAGTTTACTTGTATTATTTCATGGAATGTTTGTTCCAGGGTGGGCTCTGTCTCTCTTTCTGCCTCAGGGATTCCAATTAATCTTATGAACTGCATAGCAACTTGGATGGACATAGAGTCTATAATATGGAGTGACTTCTCACAGAAACAAAGAACTGAGTATCGTATGTTCTCACTCATAAGTGGACCTTGAACAATTATCATAATACTATAAGAAAAGGGTTGTCAGTAGTGGGAAATTGCTGGCGAGTGGGGAAAGGCAGCACTGGCAGTAGTGGGATACTGTCAGGGCAGGGGGGCACACCTCATCAACAAGGGTACCTGCATAATGAACATATATATTTTTAGTATTTACTAAAGTATGATTTGCATAATGTTT
The DNA here is from genome assembly GCF_000164805.1 of Carlito syrichta. NCBI lineage: Eukaryota > Metazoa > Chordata > Mammalia > Primates > Tarsiidae > Carlito > Carlito syrichta. Next base: position 291,981 of record NW_007246133.1, on the reverse strand, counting down.
ATTTGTTTGTATAGATGTTAAAATGTCTTTTTCTCTAGTATGTACCTTCCCACATTTCCAAAAATGGTTCCCAATATTTTAAGTAATCCATGAAATATATTTACTATCATTTTTTTAATAAAACAGGCATTGTATACTCTAAAGTTTCAGTCTATCTTCCTTTGACTACATTTTTAATCCCAAGAAATTTCAAGAGAGATAGTATTAGATCATAGAGGAACTAAATATACTAATAACATTAGAATTGTCAATCATTTTAGCATTCTACTTTCTTTAACAATGCCTGCTTCAGAATTATAGCTACACGTAGTAAATGAAAAGAAAAAAATGCAACATTGCAGCATTTCCCAATTCTGTCTAAGATATATCATTTAAATGGAATTTCTGTTCTGTAAATTGAATCAAACAATTTACAAAATAGTGCTTTCATACTCCAATTGATGGATGGGAATGAATTCTTTATCATTGTTGCTATTGTACCATAGTAGAGAAATCTAAACAGATAGATACAATTTTCTCTAAGAACAAGATCAATTTCACTTTTTGGCAGTTTCTAAATTGTGTTTGTCAATTGTTAGTGAAATTATGGAGATAGATGATCACTGTTGTTGACCTTTCATTATTTTAAGGCCACAGTGTAAAGGAGCAGGTTGATGCTGTAAGGTTCTCTTGCTTTGTTTCAATTTACAGGATCTAGGGGTTATTTTTCAAAGCACAGAGTAAAATAACTGTCTGGAAAGGCTCATGGATTTCCCATACTTACATTTTAGGTATCACATCTAACTTCTAGGTTTTACAAATCTTTTATGCTATTACACTTACACATTACTTTGTTTTAATTATACAACTATATAGACAGGTTGCTTACTATAATTGCCTTTGGTCTTTTCACTTAATGGCACTTATATATAGAATGTATTTAATTAAATTGATTTTTCTCATATGCAATATCTTGGAAAGTGTTTCAACTTTAGATTTTTAGCAGGAAAAAGTACTTCCACATAAATCAGATTCCCAAAATCATTAATTTACTATTATGTAGTTTTAAAAAAAGCAGGAATTAATACATAAATTAGTAAATGGTGATCTGGTAGCAACTCTGAACTCTTCCATAGCAAGTTTGATTTTAGTTAACATGCAGCCATTGAACATAACATTTGTGTTGTGATCTCTATCATTGAAATAAACTAAATATGAATGGACTGGTATTATCCAGTCATTTATAATCATGGGGAAGTCAATATAAATATACTACTACTTATTTCAAGCTGAGCACAGTTACTCATGTTTGTGATCCTAGCACTTTGGGAGGCTGAGATGGGAGAATCACTTGAGTCAGGAGTTCCAGATCAGGCTGGCCAAAACAGCAAGACTCTGTCTCTACAAAAAAATTCAAAAACTTAGCCAGATGGCATGCGACTGTAGTCCCAACGACTGGAAAGGCTAAGGTGGAAGAATTGCTTGAGCCCATGAGTTTGAAGCCATGATACACCACTGTACACCAGTATGGACAATACGGTGAGATCCTATCTCAAAATAATAATAATAAAAATAAAAAAATAATAATTTCTACAAAAATATTTCAGACACATGGACTTAAGGGAGGACCCCAAAAAACTGGAACTTACTTATACAAAATTGTGTATTTGTTCTTACACGATTAAACTTCAGTTGTTTTCAAAGTACTGTTTGATGCAATACCCGTATCGAGACTCTTTTTCCACTGCTCAAAACAGTTTTTGAGCGTGTCAATTTTGATGCCTTTTAGTGCTTCTGTTTTTGTTTCACCTCTTCCATATTAGCAAAATATTTCCCTTTGAGGACTTTTTTAGTCCGGAGAAACAAATACAAATGTTGCTCGGGGCCAGATTGAGAGAATAGGTTAGGAGGGCCATGGGGATCATGCCATCTTGGGTCAAAAACTGCTGAACACTCAGCACGGTGTAAGCAGGTGCACTGGTAAATCACTCATCATGAAATGGGCAAACGCAGTGAAAGAATCTCAACACAACAACAAAAAATTCACGAAGCTGTAGGCAAACTTTCACAACACCAACAGGCATGATGATATCAGTGGTTTCCTAGAACACTTACTTACCTACCAGGAGAAGCCTGTACTATAGGAGGCCCACCCTCCAAAAGATAATTCAAGTTGTTGTTGGGTCCACCCTCGTGCATTTTAATATTTTGAAGAATACATATAATTGTTCGCTCTATACCTCCACACCACAGACACACATACATAATTACACTATATTTTAAAGAGAAGTGTTCTTATATCCTTCAGTGAAGAATTCATACAACTCACTTTCTATGAAACAGAGATATTTGCAATGCCAGAATATCCCACCTACATTGCAAAGACAGATAAGCTTACTTATTATTTTGAGGTTGGAGTGTAGCAGCAAAATAACTATTTCCTTAAAAGTAATTTTATTTTACATTGAAACCATCCAATTATTAATTGAATTATTCTTTTTTCAAGAACATTCTATTAAATTTAAAATACTCTCAAATATTAGTTTTAGTTTACTCCCGAATAAATAGTACTTACTTATTTTCATCCATTTTTATCCCTGGGATATATTTATTATCATGAACATTAACAATTACTTGGGAATCATAGTTCAGTGTCATTAAGAATACAACATAAGCCGGGCTCGGTGGCTCAGCCTGTAATCCCGCGCCTTTGGAAGGCTGAGGTGATTGGATTGCCTGAGCCCGCGGGTTCAAGACCCGCCTGGGCAGCAAGACCTCATCTCTACAATAAATAAAAAAATCAGCCGGGCGTGGTAGCGCATGCTTGTAATTCCGGTCACTTGGAAGGCTGAGGCGGAAGGATCGCCGGAGCCCAGCAGGTCGAGGCTGCGGTGGCCGGGAGCGGCCACTGCACTCCAGTCTGGGCGACAGAGTGTGACTCCAACTAAAAAAAAAAAAAAAAAAAAAAAATAGGACAATTATTGAATTTAAGAAACTACCAGCTAGATATCACAATATCACACCCACTGGTGGGGACAGAGACCACCATGACTTCCCTAAAGACTGTTCTGGTAGGTAGTATTGATGTAGGGTTGATATTTAGCCTTTCTCAGCTAAAGGTTTATTTTTTATTACTTTTTTATTTTTAAAGTCTCTATATATGTTACATTACAATATTGCTCACCATGTCTTAAGCCTTACATGCTATTTATCTTGGTTCTTCAGTGCTACCAAATGGACAAAGGAGAGGCTTTATTTTTGTTTTTGTTTTTTCCTAAAATAATGGAAGGGAAATAATAATTTCATCTAGAAGACTTTAGACTTGAAGTACCTGTGTTTCTCTTACACATTCAGTTCAGTGTAACATCTCCTCTTTTATGTGCTTTGAAAAACAAGTGAAATTTATTTTGCTTTTGCCTCTGATTACTTATGGATGACCATTTCAAGCAAGTTCTTTGGGGACAATTATTATTAACATCAACATCAACTTTTTAAAAGAGATTTGTGCTTTTTTGCCCTCTATGGAGTAGACTATTAGAACACAGATGAATTTTGCTTTGTAATCATTTCTTTTTAATTAGCAATACTAACTTAAGTTATCTTGTACATAATAATTATTTTAATTAATATGTCAAAGTAATGAGAGGATTCTAGAGAGTTTCGTTCAACATTTGCTTTCTATAGAACTATGACTGAACTGTTACAGATACTGCTCTCTGTTTGATTTCTAAAGTGATTCTAAAGTAAGATTCTAAAACCTAAGGAACAAAAATATTTTGCTTCTCATTCTATAAAGAGCTGACCAAAGAGAGCCATGCTTTTATTTTTTATCATATTTTAAAACATCTACTATGTTCTTTAAAAAAATAATATTTTAATGAATGCTCCTAGTTTTTTCTTTCATGTAAGCTTTTCTTTCTATTTATATTTGTGTTCTTTGTGTTCTTGTTTTATATTTGTGTATGTGTATAATGGAAAGCAAATGGGTTATATACTTTCCATGATTTTTAAAATGTGTCCATTGCAGTGAGTACTTATTTAAAAATGGAGAACAAAATGCCTTAAATTGAAGCAAAAAGAAATGAAGAAAATATGAAAACAGATTAGTGGAAACCTGGAAATTTTGCTTGGATATCAAATAGACATGTAATATGACACACCTGAAGAGCATATTTTGTGGCCATTATTCAAATTTTTTTAAGTAATGGCAAACTGGTTTTTCTGTTAGAAAATAATGCTTACCATACAAATCAAAACTAGTTATGTATCAATTAGTTAAATATTCTATAATTTTTAAAAAAACAGTTTGGCAGGCCAATTATAAATGAAAATATGCAGTATATGGCTTTCCATTTGGGTGTTACTTTACTTAGGACAATGGTCTCCAATTCCATCCAAGTTGCTGTATAAAGATATTATTTTTTATGAATAACTAGTATTCCATGATATTTATATATTGCCACATTATCTTTATCCACTAATCAATTGATGGGCATTCACGTTTATTCCACATCTTTGCAACTGTGAATCATGCTGTGTGATAAGAACGTGAGTACAGATGTCTCTTTTCAATAACTGCCTCTTTTCCTTTTGGTAGATACCAAGTATAGGGATTCTGGATCAAGTGTTAGATCTATTTTTAGTTCTTTAAGAAATCTCCATACAGATTTCCATAGAGGTTTTACTAATTTATTTTCTACCAATAGTGGGTAAGCGTTCTCTTTTCACTTCATCTACACTAGCATCTATAGCTTATTAATTTAATTTAATTTTTTTTTTTAAGTTGTAGTCTCACTCTGTTGCCCAGACTGGAGTGCAGTGGCCGCTCCCGGCCACCGCAGCCTCGACCTGCTGAATCCGGCGATCCTTCCGCCTCAGCCTTCTGAGTAGCC
>NW_007246133.1:273399-287090 GCF_000164805.1 Carlito syrichta | reverse complement strand
GTCTCGCCAAGTTGCCCAGGTGGGTCTCAACCCGCGGGCTCAGGCAATCCACTCACCTCATCCTCCCAAGGCGTGGGATTACAGGCTGAGCCACCAAGCCCAGCTAGCTTATTAATTTTAAAGAAAATAATGACAATTCTCAGTGGTGTAAGGTGGCATCTTTCTGTGGTTTTATTAATAATGTGCATTTCCCTGATGATGATGAGGTTGAGTATTTTTTCATATGCTTGTCGGCCATTTGTACATCTTCTTTTAAAAGAGATCTGTTCATGTTGTTTGCCCACTTTTTAATAATAATTTTAAGTTTCAGATTGAAACACAAATGTTTGAGGGCAGGATCTCCCTAAGAGTTCTTCTTTTTTGGTATACTCAGAAGTAGACAATGCTGTCAAGATCTATAGGCAGAAAAAAAGCCTGCTGGGGAATACATCATTCAATTGAGACTGTTCTAGTAGAATAGAACAATATCATTATACTCATACAAACTAACTCATCACATTAAGGAAAATAAAAGATGAAAAGAATAGTATATCTTTCTCGTTACTGGGAAGCATGCACAATTGTCTGCCAAAGTTATAAATGGTCACCATTAGTCTTGTTTTAAGGAAGAAACTAGGCTCCTCTGATTACCAAAAGCCTGCAGTGCCTCATCCAAATGAGTCAAACCAAATTCCCCTGAACTTGAAGAGTTAATGTCAAGGTTTCAAGAGAGTCAGAGATAAATAAAGAACAATTTTCATGTATTCAAGTAAATAAGCTGATATAAAATATGAAGAAAGATAAATGCAATTGGCCATGAGCATTAAAGTTTATTTTTTGATGAATGAAAGATATGATATAAAACCGCATAAAATAACTTAATTTGGCAATATTTTCTAGTTCAAAGGAATGATTTGCTTCTGTTGAGTAGCGATATGGAAAAGAAAGAAAGATAATGAAAAGATAAAATGAACGTTTAAAGCCTCATTGAAATATAGACTGCACCTGGTTAAGGTGAACCCACCCCTAACACTCATTTAAGGAGAAAAGTAAGAGCCAAGTAAAAAAGTAGAAAGGATACATAGAAAATGTTCAAACAACCAGAAAAAAGAAAGGGTGAAGGTAGAGCAGACGGAGATTACATAAAAAGTTATAACACACTGATTGCGTGATATTTTTTCATCAGGAAAAAGAGATTGCAGAAAACAGGGGAAAAGTACCTTGAGACCACTGAGAAATAATTGACAACCTATAGTTTGATATGGGATCAAGATATCATTCAAGACTAAATGCAAAATAAAGTCATTTTCAAACATACAACCAAAATTTACTATTCATATTTATATACTATGAAATGTACTTCTTAAAGCATAAATTTGAGCTCCAATATGAAGGATGTGTTTACAAGTTACAATGTTGGTTAAAAGAAAAAGAAAATTTGTTGATAAATCTAAATAGTATTGAACTTGAGAAATACTATAACTGATATTTGGTTTATTTAAGTTAAACAGAAACCGAATCATCTCAATCTTATAACAGGGGGTTTGCAGTTATTAAAGAAAAAAGCTACAACCATAAATGCACCTGCAAAACCTGAGGAGATAATAAAAGAAGAGAATAAAGAAAGGAAAAGACAGAGGCAAAGATGCAGAAAAAGGCAGAATGAGAGAGATAGTAAACTTATTTTTACTTCAAACAAGATAGAATTAAAAAGTCTAAAATTATTGGAATCAAACACAAAGACACAGTAGGAATGACAAACATCTACAAGCTAAAGCCATGCCTTGGAAAAAAGCTCCTATTAAGACTGTTTGTTGTTGTTGTTGTTGTTGTTTTTGTTGTTGTTGTTTATGAGTGGGATTCTCACTCTGTCACCCAGGCTGGAGTGCAGTGGCACACTCACGGTCACCGCAGCCTGGACCTGCTGGGTTTAGGCGATCCTCCCGCCGCAGTCTTCCAAGTAGCTGGAACTACAGAAGCACACCACCATGCCTGGCTAGTTTTTGTGATTTATTGTAAAGATGAGGTCTCACCAAGTTGCCCGGGCTAGTCTCGAACCCCCGGGGCTCAGGCAATCCTCTTGTCTCGGCCTCCCAAAGTTCTGGGATTACAGGCAGAGCCACTGCACCTGGCCAGAGTGATTTTTTTTTTTTTAAATGAGAAAAGGCACAAATAAAATAGGAGAAAAGTTATAAGAGTTAATAAACATTTCAGTTGAGCGCGGAGGCTCAGCCTGTAATCCCAGCAATTTGGAAGGCCAAGGCGAGAGATGGCCTGAGCCCAGGAGTTCAAGACTAGTCCTGACAAATTGGTGAGACCTCATCCCTACAATAAATTAAAAAATAAGCCAGGCGTGGTAGTGTGTACCTACAGTTCCAGCTACTTGGAATGCTGAGGTGGAAGTATGGTTTAAGTCCAGCAGGTCGAGGCAGCCACGGCTGCCCTCCAGCCTGGGTGACAGAGTGAGACTCCAACTCAAAATAAATAAATAAATTAATTAATTAATTAAACGTTTCAGTACATTTGAAAATTTAAGTGAATTATATAATTGTTCAGACAAGTAGAAATCAGCAAAGTGACTCAATAAATATAATTATTGAATGCATCTATAATTGGTAAACTACTGAGTTATCAGTACCATTAAACCATTCTCCCTCTCTTCACCAGTAAAGATTTAATAAGTGCATTTAATAAGTCCTTCTGTGAAAACATAACCCCTATTCTACACAAACCATTATCAATCATAAGACAAGAAAAAAACAGCACAAAAAATTGCAACTTTGTGTTGAAATTTAATATACGTACAAAAAAAATTATATGTAACAAACAGAAAAGTAAACATAAGGGCATAGCCTGATAAAATTCCACAAACTAAACCCAACATTATAACGTTATACTGTGTATACTTACAGCAGCAAGCTTCAGAATGACATTTAGATAGTTATTCATGATGACATATCTGATGGTAGTTTATTTTTTGTCTTATTTATAAAACATTTTATTAAAAGAAAATTATAAGCTCACAAAATTTTTCCAAGAAAATCTGGAATGGCCCTCTATATCTTCACTGATATATCAATGCCCAAACCAATCTAAGTCATTTCAAGGGGTTGCCTTTATTTGTGGACTTACATGCAAACATGTAAGTATAATACATTGGTAAATTAAATCCAGACTCATGAGTAAAGTATAAAAAATAGCTTCTGTCTTATATACTACCACATGGCCTAGCAGATCCACTGCTGGATGTATATCCAAGAGAAAGAAAATCACTATCAAAGAGGTATCTGCAGTACTATGTTTACTGAAGCACTATTCACAATAGCAAAGATATGAAATGAATCTTAGTGTTCCTCAGTGGATGAATCAATAAAGGAAATGTGAAATATATACATAAAGGGAAATTATTCAGCCATTAAAAAAGATAAATTCTGTCATTTGTAGCAACGGGGACGGATATGGAGGTTATTATGTTAAGTGAAAGAAGTCAGACACAGAAAGACAAATATTGCAAGTTCTCACTCATATACTGAAGTTATAAAAGTGAGCTATGATCGTATCATTTCCCTCTAGTTTGAGAAGTAAGAGAGAGAGAGAGAGAGAGAGAGAGAGTGAGAGAGAGACCCTGCCTTTAAAAACAACAAAAACAAACAAAATAATTAAAACAAAAATAACTAAAATTAGCAAAATATACATGACTAACAGGAAAAATACTCGTAACTTCTTTGCTTAACTTCTGTATAAATTCTATGATATACAAGGGGGGACCCCCAAGAAATTTGAATATATTTTTTGAAAATTATGTATTCATTCTTACGTGTTTCAACTTCAATTACCTTCAAAGTACTCTTTGTTTGATGCAATACACTTAAGAGACTTTTGTCACTGCTCAAAACTGTGTTTGAGCTCGTCAATTTTAATACTCTTTAGTTTTCTGCTGTTTTTGTTTTGCCTCTTCCACATTGGCAAAACATTTCCCTTTGAAGACTTTTTTTTGAAGACAAAAAAAAGTTGCTCAGGAAGAGATCAGGTGAATAGGAAGGGTGAGACCCATTTTTAGTCAAAAACTGTTGAACACTCAGAGTAGTGTGTGCATGTGCACTGGTAAATTGCCCATTATGACATGGACAAATCCATGTAAAGAATCTTCAGAGAAAATTCACTGAGGCCAGATGCAGCTCCTCCCAACAACGCTGGCTTGTACACTGATGCACTGAGTTCCTAGAACGCTTACTTAGCAGAGGAAACCTGTATTACAAGGGGCCCACCCTCTGAAATATAAATCTGTGGGTTTTTGTGGTCAATATATCAAGGACTTTCACATATCAACCAACAGTATTGTTTTCAAAACATCCATCAGTCATTTGGCATTTAAACATAGGACATTTTAAATTAGTTTTGCACATACCACGTGATACTGAATATGGTCATAATCAAATATATATAAATTTAGAAAAACAAATAAAGGGGGCATTTTAAAAATGTCAGTATTTCACAACCAAGAAATTTATTATAATACAATTTATAATTGCCAGGAAGAGTATGAGAAAACCTGCACGCTCATATGATCTTGTTGATACTTGAAATTATTTCTATAGCTTTTCAAGGTGATGGATGAGGAGAGCTGGGAACTCCTTGTCAACTTTTAAAATACTCACATGCTATGATTCATCAATTACATCTTTAGAAGTTCATTTAGTACATATATTGATATGCAGGTACAAATAATAAATGATGGTATATTGTTTTTAGTATTATTTTTTATTGAAAATATATTTATGTTTGCAAATGATTGCAAATAATTTGTTCATGTTAGAAACGCTATATATCACAACAGAAAAAAATGCATTCTAAAAGTAAAAAATCAGTTGAAAACATAAATATGTGTAACTCACTGCTTTGTAGCAAGTTTTTAATGATCCTATCAATACCAAACTATGTACTACGCCAATTCATTAGGTCATCTGCATTCTTGTATTAGTAGTTAAGAAATGTTAATAACTAACCAATGCTTCATTAAAGAGAAGTTAAACTTAATTATCATCTCTATGAAGGTAAAAAAGTGCTGAAAACGGCCATAGATTTTTAAAACCCTCTGTTATGTTCAACTGTTTAAGCTTGTTTTCTCAAATCTATCACACTTATATTATTATATCGTATGTCAGTGATCCTCAATAATTGATCATCTGCCTAGACAAACATAAGATCAGCTCTGTCAAATGGATGAAATAAAATTAATCTGATTTCATTTAATGTATCTAAATAACGCTGTTTAGATGATTCACTTTGCAAACAAACTGCATTGTTTACTCTTCTGATGCAAGCTGCAAATTACAAACCATATGGCATGCATTTTTATACCTTGAGAAAATGTGAACTGAGCCATTTTTACTATAATGTGTACCAATAACTTATTAAATTTTTTAAAAGGTTTTAGTTCAGGGTAAAAAGTGATATATGAGCTTCTTTATATAGAATGAATTTAATATATTGATAAAAGATATTTTCCTTCACAATGAATTTGGTCCATTTTGATATGATTTTTTTTACAGAAGTATATATTCTCTTACCATCCTTATTTCATAGTGAAGAGTCTCCACTGTAAACAAAAATTTAAGATGTTCCAGATTCAAATCTCTAATCATCTTTCAAAAATTGATCTATTGATGTATCACTTTACTCTAATTCTCATAATTAAAACACTACTTAGTAACAGTTAAATATTTCCATAAGTATATGTATATATTATAGGAATTTAAAAAGGCATCCTATTAAAACAGAAGAACATACATGTTTAAATCTTTTTTTAAGTTCTTCTGTCTTTTTGTTTAAGAAAGATTGATTTGGAATTTCCAGTAATTATTATCATTGTCCTTGTTGAGCATTTATTATTCTCTCAGTCCTGGCATGGTTTACCTGCTTTGAATTATTGCTGTTTAAATACTGTGATTATACTTCTTGGTTTAAGAGAGTATATTTAGTATAAAAACAGAATATCTAGATTAAAATTTGTTCTAAATATTTCCACTAATAATCTGTATCTCTCTATATATCACTTACCTATCTTTGCATAAATAATTTAGTTTAAAAAGTAATTTAAAATATATAAAATGCAAAATAATTAATTTTCCATAAGTACTTGATTTTTGCTTCTGTGCATATTTACCTCTTTATTAAATTGGTTCAAAGAAACTAAATAGCCTGGTCAACTTGGTGGATTAAATATACTAGAAGTTGGAGAATGAATAAATATTTAATGGTAGAATGAGTAGTTCTTTACTGATATTGTTTCTTTCAATCATACTCTGTGATGAAGAATGCATTGTAAAATAGTGTATTTCTTTTCATCTGTAGTCTTTTAGAAGATTGACTCAAATAATGGCAACAGAGATTTCCAGAAAAGGTTCTGCTTCTATGTGTGTAATAACAATCTAAATCACCATTTTATATTATTAACACACTGTCTCTCATCCTAACTGATATCTCATGATTCATATTTATCTCCCTAATATTACAACCCATCATCCATACAACCAAATTCTGATTGTTGGTACACCTTTGACGGAATTAACTGCTGCAATACATAAGTGCTCTCAGGTATTGAAAAAGAATCTAAAATTCTAACCCAATTAAACACTGATATTCTAAATTTTTCATTGTATCATTTAAAAACACAATCAAATAATAACACATATCGCTTTCATTTTTTTCTATGCAAAATGTCAGTTGCTAAAACATGTATTTTCTTTACACGTCAGTTAATTTTCTTTTTGCTCTAACAGAATACTGAGACTAGCTACTTTATAAAGAATGGAGGTTTATTTAGCTCATGATTCTGGAGGTTGGATGGTCTAAGATTGAATGGCAACATCTAGAGAAGAAAGTATAAGAGAAGGCAACCAGACAGAAGAGACAGCCTTGCTTATATCAATGACATAATCACCTTTGAAAGTGACAACTTTCCAATACTGGCCCATGAGGGAACAAGTCTCAATATAAGTTTTGGAGGGAATAAACCATATTTAAACCACAATTCTTACAATTACAGTAGTTTTATAAATAGACAAAGTGAACTGAATTGTATGTGAAAGATTCTGCTTACACACTGAATAAGGCAAGGAATGTATGAGATAAATTTAACTCACACATATTACATATAAACCTTTTCAAATTTGCCCTAACAATTTGCTGCATGTAACCTCTTACTTTAGTTGAAATCTTGTCATCAGGCAAACAAATATCCCATTGGATTTTTATGAATAAAATTTGTTTGCCTATTCCTGTAAAATTTGCAAATTCTGTTGCAGTCTGTTGTGAACACTCAGAAACCACTGTGAACCTCTGCTTTAAAGCCCCTGCACCTCCATATACAATCCACTTAAATTATTTTTCTGGAAGATCTTTTTGCATTGAACAAAACGCTCCCTGTTTTAGTCTGTTCTGTGCTGCTATAACAAAATGCTACAAACTGGGTAAATTATAAATAACACAAATATATTTCCTCACAGTTTTGAAGGTCAGAAAGACCAAGATTACCACACCAGCATCTTGCTGTATCACCCAATGGCAAAAGGCAGACGGCGGGGGGGAGGGAGACAAAGAGAGAGATAGAGAGAGAAAATGTAGCACACAAAAGGGACACAAATTTATCCTTTTACAAAAAATCCACTTCAGAGACAAAGGTATTAGTACAAAGAGTGACCCCTCCCAAAAAACGATATTTTTTAGAGGGTGAATCCCTTGTTCTACAGGCATCCTCCACTAGGTAACTGCTCTAGGAACACATGTTCATAAGTGTACCAGTTATCATTGTTGTAAGAGTCTGTGACAAGCTTCTGTGAGTTCTTTTTTTTTTTTTAAGATTATTTCACTGCATTTGCCCACTTCATGTTTTATGACTTAACAGCACACCTGCCCATACTGCACTGAGTGTTCAGCAGTTTTTTACCAAAAAAGGCATGTCCCCTGTGTCTCACCCTTCTTATTCACTAAGTCTCAGCCTGAGCACCTTTTTTTCCCTCCTCTGGATGAAAAACATTCTCAAAGAGAAATATTTTGCCTATGTGAATCTGATGAAACAACAAATGGGAAAAGCTCTAAAAGGCATCAAAATCAAATTTGAGCTGTGGAAAAAGTGTCTCAATAAGTGTATTGCATCAAATGGAAAGTACTTAAGGTGACTGAAGTTTAAACATGTAAGAATAAGTACTCTACTTTTTGAATAAATAAATTCCATTTTCTTTTGGGTCCCCCTTGTGCATTAGCCTTTATGACCTAATCACGTCTTGAAAGTCCCAGCACTTAATATGGTCATAAAGGTGTTGAAGTTTCCAACGTATACTTTTGAGGGGACACATTCAACCCACAGCATGCCCTTTATTCCAAATCTCTAATAACTTGGGAGACTGAGACAACCATATGTATTATATCCTTCAGAATTTGTCCCTCAAATTCTTTATCATCAATGACTTCCATTTACATTTTATTTATGTAATTCAATCATAGACTCCTTCTGAAGACACTGTGCTTAAATCTTTCCTCCATTACTTGCTGTCTCTGAAATTTCTTAAGCACACCGTAAATTAAGTCCCTTAATTGTAATGCTACAGATGATCAAATAATAGCATTAAACGTATATTCATGTAATGAACTTCTAATCAACCATTTCATGTAAATAATTCCCAACATTCCATTTTTTATTATTTTATCTACTGATGCTATGCAATTTAAATGACTTCATATTGCCCAAAGGATAGCATAGCAACTATGGACTTTGAAATGCTAAACAATTTTTACTTTGTCCTTACTTACCTTTCTTAACTACAACATTGTCATATTCCTTCATTCAATTTGTACAGTGGCTACCCTGAAAACTTTTCAAAGTCCTTCTACATCTTCTTTAATATATAACAGAAATATTCTCTTTCCTTCCTGAAACTCATTTTTAAACATACAGGCTGAAATATATTCTAAGCAAAGCATCTACAGATTCACTTCAGTATATTTGAGAACTTTCACATTAATGCATCCACCATACATTTACTGTTTTTGCTTTTAATTTTAAAACATTTCTCTTTAACTTTTTATAAATTTTAAGTGCCTAGCTTGCTGAATTACCACAAATATCTGTGTAACCTCCAGTCACTTCAAGAAGTAGATTCATACTTGGATGCTTTTAACACCTATTTTTCTGCTCTTTTCTCAAGTCTATTATATTCATTCAAATTAATCAACTTTCAAGACAATTGATCCATTAAAAAATTAACTTTTTTTTTACTTCTAAAACTTGCAGGTAAGTTACGATTCCTATTCATCTTTTAAATTCCTATTACATCTACCAGGAATTTTCCCAAATACTTTTCCTTAAATGCTTTTTTTGCGTAACAGGAAATATTACCACATAATTGAGGAAAAAAATAAACATGAGCAAGCAAACAAAAGCTATATTGTTATACTTGCTTAATCAGTTTGATTTGCATATCTGTGATTAGCTTTTAAACACTTTGTTGTAGGCAATCAAGAGTGATTTCTTGGCTATTAAAAGAATCAGGGATTTCTTGCCCTGGGAATAGCAACTCTGATATTGGCATACTACATCCCAGCAAGAGATAGAAATATTTTTTGTGACTAAACTAGAAGGTAGACTGAATGCTCTTAGATTTATTGCATAAATCCTGTCATATCTGCTAAAGGGTCAGAGAACTACTTTTCACCAAGCTTGCAAATCATGTTGATAGCTATTTTTTCATTTATTTGTTAATACATGTTTTACCTGTGGCAGAATTCAGTCAGAAATCTACTTGCATTGAATCATATTGCTGAGAGCATGCTTATGAAAAGGAAGCTTGTGATATGAATTTAAAATATACATTACTTGTAAACAACTCCGTTGTCTTAGGTCATTTCATAGCAGCCTATAAGGTCAATCTTTGTTTCATTTTATATATTGAATATTTTATCCCTTCTCTCCCATCCTGCCATGATTTTTCCTTATTAGCAGGAAGTTCTTTTATCTTAAAGAATTCTCTTAATTGACCAAAGCCCTGAGTCTTTTTCACCTGACTAAATTTAATCCTACTTCCAACTACTAGGGAGAGAGAAACTTGGGGTCTTATCAATCTGGGACAGCTGTTGCTTCTCAGTGACCTGAGTTAGCAAGTTGTGGACTGACTGTGACCTTTGTGATGAATACTCTTGCCCTGCTGATGAGCAAGTTTCTCCTTGTTCCAATCAATTCTGAGCATGTTTGAGCACAGTAGACCATACACATTCAACAATTATCCTTACATTTCCCCAAAACACTATGATCATCCTAGGCTGTATGATTTGTTAGAGTCCGCCTTCTGCCAGGAAATGTAGTTTATTGTAGCAGTCATGATTGGGAACCCAGAGGCTCTCATACTTCATGACGTATTCTTCCATCAGAGGGATCCTGAAAATGTGAACTAAAGAGTGGAAGGAGTGGATATAACAAGCCCAAACTCCCAGGAAGCTACTTGGTCTGCATGTAGACTTTCCCACCCTTGTCTTTGTGACAGCTCTGCAGCAAGGTTTTGTAAGAAGCTGCTTTTGTCAGGACACAATAGGTCCTTTTTTTACCCTGATCCCGTGTAAATGTGCTTTCTGGCATAATATTTGAATGAATAAAAGAGAATAATCATATGACTTCTTAGCAGAACAAAGATGATGTGCCCCAAGATGAGTTTCTGTTTCTAGAAACAGAAGACAAAGAAAAGCCAGGCATAAAGTTTTGTCTCTTGAGAGCAATAAGGCACTTCACAGTTTATGTCTTTTCTTTTTCCCACTTAAAACCATCTTACATGCTTGAATGTTTCATTTTTATTCACATTATTCTTTTAATAAATAGAAGTTAATACTGATACACACATTTTAGTAATTTACTTTTGTCATAGATTTTACCTAAATAATAAAATGATGAAATGCAAATATTATTCCATGAAATATATATATTATATATATATATATATAATATATATATTATATATAAAATTAAGGGTTTTTTTAAGGACAGCAGATTACTTCACAAGGGAACACCGAGAAGAACACTGATTGTGTATTAACTTTCAAATATTTATAGATTTCAGTATTTCTGTTCATGTAATATGCATGTAGACACCAAATGTAAATAGATTTTCCTTAACACTTATAATATATGATATAAGTTTATACTACCAATTAAACAATTTTAACAAGTTAATAAAAATATTTTACTTTGCATTAATAATTTAGCTGGTATATTATAATGTCATCATTCTACAACTTTCTTATTGTCTTATTACTTAAGGAAAGAAGAAAATTAAGAATTTGACATATTTTAAAACTCTGAATATTCTGTTTTCAAGCTTTGGTTTATTCTACAAATTGATATTTTCATTCCTGAATGAGTTCTGTATTTTTTATTGTCCACTTCTGTAAACAGAGCCTGGTCAGTTTTGGGATTGCTTCTGAATATATGTCTGTCACTTTTCTGACTGAAGTTTTTAGCCATTTCTTATATCTAGCTACCGTTCTTTCAAATGATTATCTTTTCTGAAGCTAATTTTCACTTTATATTGCATTCCACACACATCAATCTGCCTGATGTGCATCATTTATATACCAGAAGTGATCTTTTATTTCTGATCAGGGTTTAGAGGTATCCATAATTTACAGTATTCAGGTGACTTACAGTGTGTTATTTCTGAACCTCTGTAATGACCAGAAGTCATGGATTACTCATAATATCCTTAGTTTACTCCTGCTATCCCAGGATTTTTCTTGGTTCATAATTTATACCAAAGTTTTCTCTCTTCAATTAGAAAATATTCTTCAAAGCTATATTAACATGTTAGGGTAGGTTTGCATTGTAATTCCAGTTTCTTCTATGGTCTTTTCTAGTAAACTGTGGGATACATTCCAGTGAACTTACAGCTAAATCTTAAAGAATACTATACATAAATTTGCCTCTTTTTCTGGCTAAATATAATGATCTTAGCTCAGGGCTGTTATGACGAAATGCCAGAGACTGGCGGCTTATAAAAGCAGAAGTTTTTTTCTCACATTTCTGGCAGCTAAGAAGTCCGATATTAAGGTGCTGATAGATTAAATGTTAGGTAAGGGCCTACTGTGTAGATTTTTATATTTCCTCTGTAATTTCACATGACAGAAGATGCAAAGGAGTTTTCTGAGGTCTCTTTGAAAAGAGCATTAATTCTATTCATTAGAGTTTTAGCCAAATGATTTAAATCTAATCCTGATTACCCTCAGAAATCCTCATCTGTTAATATGCCTTTGGGGTAGAGTTTCAACATATGAGTTCTGGGGGAGTAACAAAACTTTAGTCCATACCATTAACTAAAAAGTCCCTTTCAAAGGCCACAAGCATGGTACTTATTCACTGATAAAACAAGGCATTCCTGGGCAAAAAGAGTTAAGTGCATTAATACCACCCAGCATAATGGAAGAAGTATTAAACATTGTTGGCACTAAAGGTCATTGGTTGAAATGGCCAGAAGTCAGCTTTCAGTAAGAAATGTGAAAACATATAGTTAAACATAGGTACAATGTAATGGCAAATAAAAATGTCTTTCATCATTTACAAAGGCCAGAGATACCATTTCCCTAAGACTTTCTTAATGCACTTTTTCTTTGAGTATTTATTTTAGAAAATTTATAATGATAAAACTTATAACTTATAATAACTTATAACGAAAATATTTTCTTCCCATTGTGATCTAATCTTCTTCCAGCCTCTTGCCAGTTATACTTCGGAAAGTATTTCTCAAGGGCCAGGTAAGCATCACTTTGAAATGCAAGTATCAAGAAAGGTCACACCTCATCTCCCCAGTCTCTGTGAGAGTCTAACTTCTATAAGCACTGATGACACAGTTGGCCTAATCAAACTGGCCAACTCTTTCCCTAATATCCTTCAGTATTTCTACCTCAGCGCAGCACTTTAAAGCTCTTCCACCTTTTATTTCAGTGGAGTTGAATTCACTCTTTCCTCCAGTGCATGTCTTGATCTCTATCACAATAATCATGAATAAAATTTTCTTGCCTGTTTAACTCAGTCAGGTGCGATTTTTTTGATATTTCATTTTCCCTTTTTTAAATGCTTCTTGGGAGACACAGGGAGTATGAGTCCTTATTCTAACTGTGGAATACAGATACATTTCTCTAGGGATTAATCTCTATCTCCAGGTTTATTATGGAGAGATTGCTCCAAGTTTTCAAACTAAAAACCCCAGATATTTAAAAATGTACTACTGAAAGTAACTCAGTGGTCTCTTACCAGATGTAAAGGAAATGGTTAGGTTGTCTAATTCTTTTTCTCCCAAGGATATAACAAAAGTTATTTTTTCTTTTATTTGCTGTATAGAATTTGTAAGATTTTATCCTAATTTTGAACTCCATTTTGTGTTATTTTACACACATATAGATTTATTAAAGTTTACTCTGGTCAAAAGCAATTTGTGGCACAGTAAAAAGGAATTTGCCGATTTTTAAAGTTAAAGATTTTGAGTTGAAGAGATTATACTGGATTATCCAAGTAGGCCCAATGTAATCACTAGCATCCTTGCAGGGTTGAGAGATGCAGAAAGGAAAAGTAGGTAAGAGTAAGAGGAGGAGATAGTGACTGAGGTGTAGGTCTATTAGTAGGCATGTGAGCAGCCTCTTGGGGGCAGTGGGGGGGGTGGGTTGGGGTGGTGGCG
>NW_007246133.1:260829-273379 GCF_000164805.1 Carlito syrichta | reverse complement strand
GGGGGGTGGATTGGGGCGGGGGAACAAACAAACACAAAGAAACAAAGTATGACTCTGGAGTCTACAGAATGTACACAGCTCTGCCAAAATCTTGGACTTCCAACATCCAGATCTGTAACGAAATTAATTTATCTTGTGTAAACCTCTGTTTGTGGTAATTTGTTTAAAAGACAATTAATATAAAACTAATAATGTATTCGATAATATAAAACTAATATATTTATTCAATAATTTTTTTTTCTCTTTTTCTCTTCTGTGGTGGTACAAAAGAGTCTTTCTGTTGGCAGCACTATTTTATTTTTCTAACAGTACAGTAAACACAAGTTGGATAATTATATGATTAATGTAAACAAATAGTTTGAAAGCTCATGTGATGATGATTCATCACTTCTACACTGCCAGGCGAAAGTTCTTGGTTTATTTTTGACTGATAATGCGTTTACAAAATCTTGTAGTAAACTTCTTTGGTGGACAAAGAGCTAACAAAAGAGAGTGCATTTTAATTAAATATATGTACTTTTTTTAATATAGAAAATTCATGACAAGCACACAGAGGCGTGAAACAGTTATGGACAATAGCCATCTACCATGGCAGATGAGAGTGATGAAGATGTCATTGAACCCATGAAACCATAGGAATCAGTCTTCTGAAGTAATACCATCATCAACTTCAATAGTGAGTATTTTAAAAACATGGTGATGATATTACATGTGCAGCTGCAGAAAAACATTTATATATTATTCTACAGATTAACATTTTTTATTTTGGTCAAATGATTCTTTCAAGTTAATATCTATCATTTGTATAAAAGTTTTCTTGTGTAGATTGACAAGTGAATTGATATTTGTGAATGTATGAACTGAAATAGCAGAAGAAAATATTTCCAAACAGTTAAAGGCGGACAGTTTTGTACTCATATCATCTAATGCATTAAACAGAAAATCAGTTATCTACAAAAATGGTTAAAATGCTATCATCCAATTTACAAACTTAAAGTAAAGCTTTTAAAAGTGCATTCTGCTAAAGGTGGATTATATGATATTTTGAAGTATGTTATAAATTCAGTTAAAATTACATCAGTAACAAAATTATATTTTGGAATGATAAAAGCACCTTCTAAATTTGGTGAAGAATGTTGTTGTGTTAAAAGCATTTTCTATTAAAAAAAAACTATGGAGCCAGAATAACCTTGTAACAGGTTGTAGTGAATATATAATAATAATTGTGTCCAAGCAAACTGTAGCAGCCTACTAATTAAGAAACTAAAGTTTTGAAATTTATACACAGTCAAACATGCCACACAACAACTTTAAAAAAAAATGGACTAATGCTGATGCTGAATATACAAAAAAGATTTTAGCATGACAATATCCACCTTCTATCTTTGTTGCTCATTGTAAATTTAAATTTAAGAATGTATAAACCTTTGAGAAGTGACTTACGATGGTATTCAACACTTTTATCAATAATTCTGATACAATTGTTTTTATTTACTTTCATTTTGTCCCAAAATATTAAATTCTTGAAGTTTTGTAGTGAATTTCAATTTATAAAAACTAACATACAAGCAAGAAGCTATTGAAATTCATCCCAGCAAACTGAGACAAATCTAAACAAATTTAATGATGGAATGCTATTTAATATGAAAATTATCTAATCTTTGGATTCTATGAACACACGAGAAAAATCCTTTCATGGGCTATGTCTTTACTTGGATCCTTAACTCAATAACATAAAAATGATAAAGACAACAATTTTGTAGTATCTACAGTTTGCAATATGCTCAAAGATTTATAAATAATGAAAACTTACTTGATAAATTTTGACTTGTAAAAAAAATTTGCTGCCGGGCTCGGTGGCTCAGCCTTTAATCCCGCGCCTTTGGGAGGCTGAGGTGAGTGGATTGCCTGAGCCCGCGGGTTCGAGACCCGCCTGGGCAGCAAGTCCTCATCTCTACAATAAATCAAAAAATCAGCCGGGTGTGGTAGCGCGTGCCTGTAATTCTGGCTACTTGGAAGGCTGAGGCGGAAGGATCACCCGGAGCCCAGCGAGTCGAGGCTGCGGTGGCAGGGAGTGGCCACTGCACTCTAGTCTGGGCGACAAAGTGAGATTCCAACTCAAAAAAAAAAAAAAATTTGCTAAAGAAAGATTCTCTGAATGAAGGCAGAGGAAAATACCACCTCAAAACTGTTATCTATGAAAATAGTTAGACTTCAGTATTTACAGATTTTAATTAAAAAATAGAATTGAGTAAGCTCTGTTTTTAATTAAATTTATTCTGAGAATACCAGATACCCTAGTATATTCAAGGAATATCTGTTCAAAAATTACTATGCTTTACAAAGAAAAATTCATTGAATGTTTCAACCCTTTCAACTTTTTTAACCATAAAAATAAAATAATATAGAAAGCTTTTGGCAATTATTTAAAAATTAAACATAATTAGATCAGTGTGAAATGCAATTTGTTTGTAAAGAAAATGATCTAGCTACTAGAAACAGCTGGTCTCAGAAAAACATTTGTGAAGTTGAATATATGGCAACAAATTACTCTTTTATATTATCTTTGAATATTAAAATAGACAACATGATTTAGTCAGTCAATAAAATATTTATCAAATTTTGTTCATTTTCCTGTAACTTTTCACTTTAAAACAATTCTGGTTTTAAAATTAAGCATATGTTCGCCTCAATCACACCTTTGTCTTATTTGCATACAGTAACGGAAAGCAAGAGATCCCAGCCCATGTGACACAATAGATCATTTTCCAGAAAAACCCGCAATTCATCACATAGAGTCAATACTTTTCCTGGTCCTTAGAATCTACCCCACTCTATTTTCCCTGATTCCCCAGATGTTCCCCTGAACTCTGTCCAGGTTTATTTATTTCTCACAAAGATTCTGTGAACCAGTGCATGTACTTTTTCCCTTATACTTTATATCCTTGCAATATGCTCTACTTCCACAATCCTGGATGTGCATGTGTGCTTAGTGTATATGGGTGTATGTGTGACTCCTGTGTGGGAGGTAGAGGTGAAGACTGTGGACACAGATTACAAATACAGAAACTTGTTGAATGCTTAAGGTTGTGCTGAAATCACAGATTAATGGAGAATACATACTAGAGCAAAAATGAGTTCTTACTGCTTATATTACCTTTTATCTTTTCTATTAGGGATACTTATTCTCTTCTAGAGTTCTTGATCGCTCCACTCATTTCGATGTCTTCTGCAACATTTCAAATACCTCATAATGTTTCTTACCAGAAGTATACTCAGGATACACAATCAACGTGCAGAATATAAGAAAAAAATCTCATTAATAATGACTTAACACATAATTATTTTACATGTAAAGAAAACTGATTACATTTTAATATATCAAATATAATTCTAAAAGCAAATGATCAGTGATAGTAGATTATGGGATACAAGTTTCAAAGTTTATTAAAAACATTTTTATAATTGTTATTTAATTAAATATTAATTTGAATTAAATGATAATTTGACAACTTGGAGCATTGCAAGAAATGGTCTTGTAATTTGACATATTGACAATTATATTAATTAAATAATTGCAATTATTACTATGCTTAATTATTTTATAATAATGATTATGGACATTCTTATCTACTATGATTTTTTTATGTTGTAACCCTGAAAGAATAATTTTAGACTGAAAAGTACAGGCTGAAATTGTGCAAGAAAATGTATACTACCCTATACTCAACAAACACATACCATAGAAAAGAATTGAGATAGAATATTAACTAACACAACTTTCATTCCACTCTCAAAAATTTACATGTCTTTTTTTGGTTTGTCCTTAAATTTTACCAAATAATACTGTAGGTAAAGTAAAATAGGATCTTTAATAATTTTTTCTTATATCTTTCAATATGTAGTCATGTATTTGTGTGGATATGGAATTACAAATGAGTGAAAAGAAAGTTATAAATGCTTCACAAATTAGAAGCTATTTTTATGTCTACACTCTCTTAATTAGCATAAAACCTGAAAATGACTTTAGATACTAAAGCTAAATGTTATCAGCATTTATGTACAGTGAAATCTCCTTTTCCTTTTATATTATTTTCATATGCAGTAGGAAAAGTATGGGAATACAAATATATAATTACAGTTATACAGGGGGGAAAAAAATCAAATAAGTGATGCAGTCCAGTCTCTGTTTATATTTCAAGTCCCTGTGGTTTCTCTCTGGATTTCAGGCTGTGAGGTCATTCTGTTATTCAAGTAGGCAATTACTCACCCCAGGGGGTATGGTCACCTGGGTCAAACTCTGCTGTGTGCATAAAGAAAATCCCTATAAAAATGCCTCTTTAAAAATGTTTGAGTCTACTTTATGAATAGGAAAAAAAAGAAAGAAAGAAAGAAAAAAAAAACCCCCTAGTAGTTATCTCAAGGGAATTTTCAAAGAAAAGAAAATTGACCTATATTGCTTGAAAAAAAAAATGTCATTCAAGGAAAAGAAAATGTAAAAGCTATACTTCTCCAATCTCTCTTTATGTGCAAAGATCTCACATTTTTGTTAATTGTTAGAATTACCTAGAATTCCTTTGAGATTGAGTATAAATTTATCTTCTAGATTAAAATCAGAACAATTCCTGAGAGACAGAATCTAACTTCAACATTTTTAACTTTGAACCCAAAATATATTTCTAGTTTAAGCCATTCAGAAATGCAGTTTCAAAAATTAGTAATTTGTTATAAAGGCATGATATGTAATTGCATGCTCCAATCACTTACTTTGAAATTTTATGGCTATAGAAATTTATAAAGGCTCATTACATGCTTAAATAAGTACTAGTATATAGGCTTTTGAATTTTTTTAGTACTGTCCTTTCATATAGAAAGCAGTAACCTATAAAGTTTGCATAATTTTTATAGATAAGAGCTTTTTATAATGTATTTTCATCATATCAGTAAAAGATTCAAATACTTTAAAATTTGTTAATGTAGAAAATTGGGAATTATGAATTATTGTCGGATTTGTTTACCAGTAATCATCCTGCAAAAATACTTAGTTGTATTAGGACAAGAACTTAACATAGAGTAAGCTATACTATGCTCATGGATGGGAAGAATATAATATTACTGTAACATCTTCAAATTGTTTTATAAAATAAATGGGACAACAAAATTTAAATAATTACTGTAACAAACTTTGAAAACTTTATATAAACAAAGGACTACAATATAACGAAAAAATTCAGAGTTTTAAAAATAGTTGCCTTCATAATAAAAAATTTAAATTAATTAGAAGATTGAAATTAAAATCATGTGTCATTGGAACAGGAAGAATTGTGAAAATGTACCAATATATAATTGAATTTTTGATGTATCAATTTTTGGTCATGCCCCAAATAATTTTATGTTACAATATTAGAGTTAGAGCAGTAATTAAATGTAATTATAAAACCTCCGAACATGTCAGCAGACATCTTCTCCCTCACACTCCCAGTAAAGCTTCACATTGGAAGCCTATAGTGAGAACAAAAAGAAAGAAAATACTAGGCCAGGACTTCTCTTTGTCCTAAATATGTGATCCTATTTTCCCTTTGGCATTGGTTCAATACCATCCAGGATTGGGTAATGGTTGATTGGAGCGGAATTAAAAAAAGTTTTATTGTTGAATAGATGTGTAAATTTTCACTGGAATATTTTTGAATGTATAGACTCACAATTTCAGACTTTTTGTTCATGGACACATTTAATGACTTGAAAATTTTTGGATGAAGGACAAAATCATTTGATGACCAGTTTGTAGTCACATATTCCAATCAAAAATCTGTTCCCTCCACCCAGGTTCAGTTTTAGGGAGAAAAATTCTCTTTGTACACCATTTTTCAGATGAATTTATTTCTAATTCATTTTAATATGACATTCTAGACCTTTGTGGTTGACATGCATTCACATGCATATGAAAATTTATGTTTGAAACTGAACCTTATACTGGTTCTACACTTTACTGTTCTATTTTTCCCCCCCAATTCCCCCTAATCTTCAAAATAGATACCTAAGTTCACTAGGATTTAGCAGATGTTTCTAAAGTGAAAATCAAGGTTGGGACTACATCTCCTCTTAGCACTCACAGTCATGCTTTGGTTTTAATTTGGGCTTCTGGACTCTCAACTTGTGGGTCCTGGGTATTTGTATTATTTATTTGCCAGATATCTCTCTCTCTCTCTATCTGTCTTTCTCTCTTTTTCTATCTTCATTTCCAACTCTATTATCTATCTATTATACTTCATTATATAATAATGATGAAATTTGTCAAAAAATTTAAAATGCCATTCTGCAAAACATGGGAGTCTTTTGTTCTGTTGTTATAATACTGTGTGGTTATCAACCTGGATTCTGGCAAAATATTCAGATAACAATTTACTTTTGAATTTATGATTAAGAATATTTTAGGGGACATATGTGATAGGATATATCAGTGTTAACTAGATACTATTTTAAATTCAGCTCCTTTCTTTTTTCTGTATCATTTTATCTAATCATACTAAAATATTTTTTAAAATTATCTAATTAGGTTAGACAATAACAAGTTCATGTTTATTTTCATGAATTTTGAATGAATTATGTGAAGAAGCTTTAAATGAATGTACTTGTTCAATGTTTTGATAAGTGCCATGTTTAATTTTGCAAATGTGGCAAAAGAAAATCCTGAATATTACAGCTGTCTTATAAACTTTGGAAAAATATAATAGAAGTCTAGCTCTCTTCTCCCACACAATCATATTTCTAATTTTTCTTGTTCATAGTCTTAAAAACAATAGTGAAATCAGTGCTAGAATTTTCAAAGGAACCTATTTGCAACTAACTAGCCAAAAGGCAATCATTTAAGCCAACAAATAATTTAAAATGACAGTTTCTTCATTAGTCACATTATTATCAAGTTTTATATGATTCCTAAGTTTTAATACTATAATTAACCTTTAAGTCAACCTTGAATTCCATTTTTATACTGACACAAAGAGGTCTAGAAAGTAAATATTTCTTTGTAAAAATTAAGATATGTCTTAGTTTCTTAGGACTATAAGAGCTGCAAGAAATGACATGATCTACAAGGCATAAAAAGATTAAATTTGCTTGTAGTACTTCTCAGAAGCAACATGATTGCTCCTGTTCCTGGTTTGCATTAGATTTTTTAAAATGTATTATCCCCTCAATGTTGCTGTAAACATTCCTGATTTGATGCAATGATAAACTAAAACTTGTTCATTAATATCTCATAACTTGTCAAACATCCATTTATAGTGCATAATCACAATGAATTTTCTATTGTCTCTTCTCTCTCTTTATAGAGGGATTAAGAATGTGGACAAGTAATATGAAGTGATAGCTTTGTTGTCACAGTTCTGATATTTATGTTATTGGAACAGAGAGCAGGAAATGACTAGAGAAGAAGAGAAAATGCCATTACCAAACCCTTTGGCTCATCTACCAGAATCTTTCACTTCCCAACCCTAATCCCTTGGGATGGTTTCTAATGATCTGATTATCCATTAAAGTAATCTAACCAGATTTTTGTTAGTCACATTAATTTTGTTGTAATAATTTCATTTTTTCCTTATATCACTTAACAAATCTTCTGTATAATCTTTTTAGCAACCATGACTGTATTAATCTAATCAAATGCCTTAACGTGAACATTGGCTTTGCATTGAATATCTCCTCATCTTCCATAGCCTATCCCAATTGTAATCAATTCCCATTTATTCTGGCATTATGCTTCTTTTAAAAATTCATTTAGTTCCTACACCCATGGATATTAAATTCTTTCTGGTTTACCCCAATTTTCTTTAAGAATGAAAATTTTCTATGTGACTAATTAGTATTAAGCGTGTATTTTCTCAGTGAATAAATTTTCATTTATTTCATTTTTAAATGGTAAAAGCAATTGCAAAAAGAGAATAAACAAAATTAAATGAATTGCAGGTTTGGAGTCCAGAGTGAGTTTACAGGCTTGGTTGCACTATCTATGGAATGTGGACTGCCTTACCTTTTCTATGTGTGTATATTTTTTTAAATCTGTGATTTTATGTTGAAAAAAGCTAATTACTTACAATTCTATCAGGTTTGTTAAAATTATATTTTTAAATATTTCTTGTTTTGCTGTTGTTGTTGAGTTGGAGTCTCACTGTCGCCCAGACTGGAGTGCAGTGACCGCTCCAGGCCACCGCAGCCTCGACCTGCTGGGCTCCGGCGATCCTTCTGCCTCAGTCTTCCAAGTAGCCGGAATTACATGCATGCGCTACCACGCCCGGCTCATTTTGATTTATTGTAGAGATGAAGTCTCACCAAATTGCCCAGGCGGGTCTCGAACCTGCGGGCCCAGGCAATCCACTCACCTCAGCCTCCCAAAGGCGCGGGATTACAGGCTGAGCCACCGAACCCGGCAAAAAAATATATTTTTAAATATTTCAAGTGATTTGCTTTTCTAAATATTACTGAGACGTTAGCTGAAACCACATTTAATAACTTTTTATTGGTATTTTATTTTCTTTCTCTGAGAGTCTATCTATTAAAAGTAAAGATATACAAGGAGCTTAATTTGTAGTACACAATATAATAGAACTGAGGACATAAAATGTACTTCATCCATGAATGAGCGGAGGTAAATTTTGTAAACAAATGTCACATTCATTATCTTTTTTATAATTAAGTTGTTTGTATTTTTATTGTTGATTTGTAAGAATTCTTTTTTTTTTTTGAGTTGGAGTCTCACTCTGTCGCCCAGACTGGAGTGCAGTGGCCGCTCCCGGCCACCGCAACCTCGGCCTGCTGGGCTCCTGCGATCCTTCCGCCTCAGCCTTCCAAGTAGCTGGAACTACAAGGTGCGCACTACCAGCCCTGCTGATTTTTTGATTTATTGTAATAAGGTCTCGCAAAGTTGCCCAGGCGGGTCTCGAACCCGCGGGCTCAAGCAATCCACTCACCTCAGCCTCCCAAAGCATGTGATTACAGGCTGAGCCACCGAGCCCGGCCAGAATTCTTTACATATCCTGAATACAAACTCTTTGTCAAATATGTGATGGCAAAGATTTTTTTTTTTCCAGGACTCTAGCTTATTTATTTCTTTTCTTTTCTTTTCTGGGATTTCACTGTCACCCAGGCTGCTGTGCAGTGGCGTGATTGTGGCCCACTATAGCCTTGACCTCCTGGGCTTAGGCAGTCCCTCCATCACAACTTCCTGAGTAGCTAGGACAACAGACATGTGCCACCATATTCGGCTCATTTTTAAAAAAACATTTGTAGAAAGGATGAATTACTATGTTGCCTAGGCTGGTCTTGAACTCTTGGGCTCAAGCAGAGCTCCATCCTAGGCCCACAAAGTGTTAATGTGGTATTTCATATTTATAAGTCTACATATACTGAACCATCCCTGCAACCCAGGAATAAATATTTCTTAATAATAATGAATTATTTTTATTCAATGTGCTGTTGAATTCACTTTGTTAGCAATTTGTTAAAGATATTTTAATT
This sequence comes from Carlito syrichta, assembly GCF_000164805.1. NCBI lineage: Eukaryota > Metazoa > Chordata > Mammalia > Primates > Tarsiidae > Carlito > Carlito syrichta. Next base: position 263,866 of record NW_007246133.1, on the reverse strand, counting down.
TTTATGTTTATCATGGATATTGGCCTGTAACACCTTTTTTCGTTTTCTATCTGAATTTGCTATCAAAGAATGCTGACCTCATAAGGTAAGTTTATAAGTTTTCCTTCCTATTTATTTTTCATAAGTTTTTGAACCAGATTGGTATTAGTCTTCTATTAAATGTTTGATAGTATTCAGCAGTGAAGCCATCAAGTCCTGGGCTTTTCTTTGATGGAAGGCTAATCATTACCGAATCAATCTCCCTTCTCATTATTTGTCTGTTTGGATTTTCTATTTCTCTATGATTCCATCTTGGCAAGTTATGTTTGTCTCACAATTTCTTTTAGGTTATTTAATTTATGGCATTCACTGTTGTCTCATGATTCTTTGTATTTCTGTAGTATTCATATTAATTGTTCTCTCTCCTTTATTTTTTCCTATTTATTTGTCTTTTTTTCCTTAGTTTAGCTAAAAGTTTATGAACTTGTTCATCTTTTCACAAACTGACTCTGTCGTTAATCATTCCTATTGTTCCTCTAGTCTCTAATTTCATTTATTCTGTTCTGATCTTCATTATATCCTTTCTTCTGCTGACTTTGAGCTTAGTTTGCTTTTCTTTTCCTAGTCCCTTGAAGTGTAACATTAGATTGCTTTTTGGGAACTTTATCTGTTGAGATGTAGGCATTTATGACCACAACCTTCTATTAGCTACCTCTTAGACTTAATTTTACTTCATCCCTCCATTTGTGTATATTGTATTACTATTTTATTTTATTTTAATTTTTATTTTTATTTTTTTGAGTGGGAGTCTCACTCAGTCGCCCAGACTGGAGAGCAGTGGCCTCTCCCAGCTACCGCAGCCTCGACCTGCTGGGCTCCCGGTGATCCTTCAGCCTCAGCCTTCCTAGTAACTGGAGCTATAAGCACGCGCTACCACGCCTGGCTAAATTTTCTTGATTTATTGTAGAGATGAGGTCTTGCCACGTTGCCCAGGCTGGTCTCTAACCCGCGGGCTTAGGCAATCCACTCACCTCAGCCTTCCAAAGCACGGGATTACAGGTTGAGCCCCCGAGCCCGGCTTGTATTACTATTTTAATTGGCCTCAATATATTTTTTAAATTTCCCCTTAAGTTTCTTCTTTCATCCATTAGTTGCACAGGATAATCTTATTTAGTTTCCATAAGTGGGTGAATTTTGCAAAATGCTTTCTACTACATCTAGTTTTTATAAATTGTGGTTAGAAAATATGTTCAATATGATTTTAAGCTTATTAAGTCTGTTAAGACTTTTTTCATGGCTTAAAATATGTTTTACCCTGCAGGATGTTCTGTGTGTACTTAAGAAGAATTTGTATCCTGCTGCTGTTGGAAAAAAAAGTTTGCTATATGTTCATTAAGTCCATTTGACATAAACTGTTGTCCAATGTTCCTGTATTTTTTTTGTCTGAATGATCTGTTTATTGCTAAAATTGGATACTGAAGTCCCCTACTAATATTGTCTATTTCCCTCTTCAGATCTAAAAAAATTTGCTTCGTTTATTAAGGTGCTCTGACATTAGAAGCATATTTATTTACAATTGTTACAACTTCTTGTTGATTGATCATCTTATTATGTAATAACCTTTGTTTCATCTTATAGTTTTTTATTTAAAGTCTATTTTATTTTTTATAAGTATAACAACTACTGCTTTTTGTTTTGCTTTTGTTTGCATGGAACACCATTTTCCATCCTTGTATTTTCAATCTTTGTTTGTCCTTACAGGGAAAATGAATTTCTTGTAGGCAGTTTATAGTTTAGTCTTTTTCCCTTTTTTATTTATATTTTGGTGTTGAGTATGTTTATTTAATTTATTCAGTCACTTCATGACTTTTGACATTTAATTAATTGAAATTCCAGGTGCTTATTAATAGGTACAAACTTACTATGGCAATTTTGTTACTTTCTGGTGGTTTTCTAGATCCTTGTGTTACTGTCTTCCTCTCTTGCACCCTTGATTTGTTTGTTAGATAATTTTCTGTAGTGGTATGCTTAGATTCCTTACTTTTTATTTTTTGTGTATCATTTTCAGATTTTTGCTTTATAGTTAGTATAGGATTTCATAAAACATCTTATAATTATAACAGGTCATTTTAAGCTAATAACACCTTGAATTTTATCTCATAAAATAATTTTGCTCTTACTCTTCTTCACACATATTTTGATATTATACTTTACATTTTTTTTACATTGTGTACTCCTTAACAAATAATTGAATATTGTTAATTTTATTAGTTTTGTTTTATAACCTTTAAGCCACAATATAAGTGATTTATCCATACCATTGCGGTATTCGAATTTGACTATGTACTTATTTTTACCAGTGAGTTTTATAGTTTCATGTGTATTTATTTATTTATTTATTTATTATTTTTTTTTTTTGATAATCAGTATTTTTTTATTATGGTTTTTGGTGTACAGTTAAGGGTTAGGTGTACAATTACGTTTCATTCAGGCACCCTGTTGATAAGAGGTGTTTTCCCATCCCCAGACAGATATTTGCTACTGTTAATCCCATACCCCTCCTCCACCATAGTTTCCCAGTACCATCAGTCATTTTCTTATAGTATTACATTGGATGTTCAAGGTCTATTATATGAGTGAGAACATGTGATACTCGGATCGTTGTTTCTGTGAGAGGTCACTCAGTATTATAGACTCTAGTTCCATCCAGGTTGCTGCGAAATTCATGATTTTTGTTCTTTTTTATGGCTGCGTAGTATTCCATCGTGTATATGTACCACATTTTTTAATCCAGTCCTCTTTTGATGGGCAACATTGTTGCTTCCAGGTTCTTGTTATTGTGAACAACGCTGCGATAAACATACGTGTGCAGGTATCTTTTTTATAGAGTGATTTGTGTTCTTCAGGGTATATTCTCAGTAGGGGGATTGCAGGGTCATATGGAAGGTCAATTTTTAGAGCTTTTAGGAATCGCCACACTGCTTTCCACAGAGGTTGCACTAGTTTACAATCCCACCAACAGTGTAGAAGTGTTCCCTTTTCACCACACCCTCTCCAG
>NW_007246133.1:207949-260809 GCF_000164805.1 Carlito syrichta | reverse complement strand
GAGGTGTCTGTTCATGTCTTTTGCCCATTTTATAATGGGGTTGTTTGTTTTCTTCTTTTCAGTACATTTCAGTTCCTTGTAGATCCAGGATGTTAAGCCTTTGTCAGACCTAGAGTTGGCAAATACTTTTTCCCAGTCTGTAGGCTGTCTCCCTGCTCTCTTGATGGTTTCTTTGGCTTTGCAGAAGCTTGTCAGTTTAATAAGGTCCCATTTGTCTATCTTCTCTCTTATGATCTGTGGATTTCGGGTTTTGTACAGGAATTGGATGCCAGTTACGATTTCCATGAGAGTATTTCCTTCCTTTTCTAAGGTTCTTATGGTTTGAAGTTTTACATTTAGGTTTCTGATCCATTTGGAATTAACCTTTGTGCATGGGGATAGATAGGGGTCCTGTTTCAGTCTTCTGCATATGGTCAGCCAGTTTTCCCAGCACCATTTACTGAATAGGTTCTCCTCCCTCCAGTGGTAGGTGGTGGGGGCTTTGTCGATGATGAGTTGGTTGAGAAATTGAGGTTTTGCTTCTGGAATCTCAATTCTGTTCCATTGATCTATATGCCTGTTCCTGTACCAATACCAAGCTGTTTTGATGATTGTAGCTTTATAGTAAAGTTTGAAGTCTGGTAATGTGATACCACCTGCTTTGTTTTTTTTTTTTTTTTGGCTGAGGATTGATCTGGCTATTCTTGGACGTTTGTGTTTCCATATGAATTCCTGTGTTGTTTTTTCTAGGTCTGAGAAGAATGTTGTTGGTAATTTAATGGGTATTGCATTGAATTTGTAGTTTCCTTAGGTAAGATGGACATCTTCACAATGTTGATTCTTCCGATCCATGAGCATGGGATATTTTTCCATTTGTTCATGTCAGCTTTGATTTCTTTGAGCAGTGTTTTGTAATTTTCATTGTAAAGGTCTTTCACGTCTCTGGTTAGGAAGATGCCAAGGTATTTCATTTTTTTTGTGGCTATTGTGAATGGAATTCTGTTTTTTATTTGGGTTTCTGTTTGTTTATTATTGGTGTAGAGAAATGCAATTGTCTTGTGTACATTTATTCTGTATCCTGAGACTTTGCCAAAGGCCTGTATCAATGTAAGGAGGCCTTTGACAGATTCTCTTGGGTTTTCAAGGTACACAATCATATCATCTGCATAGAGAGATAACTTGACTTCTTTTCCTATTTGAATACCTCTGATTGCCTCCTCTTCTCTGATTGCTCTAGCCAGGACTTCCAATACTATGTTGAACAGGAGGGGTGACAGTAGAGATCCTTGTCTAGTTCCCGTTTTCAGGGGAATTGGTTCCAATTTTTGTCCATTTAGGAGTATGCTGGCTGTGGGTTTCTCGTAGATGGCTTTTACTACTTTGAGGTATGTTCCCCATATGCCTAGATGTTCAAGGTTTTTTATCAAGAAGCGGTGCTGGATTTTACCAAAAGCTTTTTCTGCATCTAATGATATGATCATGTGGTTTTTGTTTTGACATCTGTTGATGTATTTAATTACATCTATGGTTTTATGAATGTTGAACCAGCCTTGCATCCCAGGAATGAAGCCTACTTGGACATGGTAGATGATTTTTGAGATGTATTGCTGAATCCGGTTTGCTAGGATCTTGTTGAGAATTTTAGCATCTATTTTCATCAAAGATATTGGCCTGTAGTTCTCTTTCTTTGTTGGATCTTTACCTGGCTTAGGTATCAATGTGATGTTGGCTTCGTAAAATGATTTGGGGAACGTTCCATCTTTTTCAATCGCCTGGAATACCTTCAGTAGGATTGGTATCAGCTCCTCCTTGAATGTCTTGTATAATTCTGCTGGAAAGCCATCTGGACCAGGGCTTTTTTTTGTAGGAAGTTTTCTTATTACGTAGTCGATTTCCTTGATTGTTATTGGTCTATTTAGGGTCTCAATTTCTTCTTGTTCCAACCTAGGTAGGTTGTGTGATGTCAAAAAGTCCTCCATTTCCTTAAGGTTTTCAAGTGTGTTTCCATACTAGTGTACGTAGTAGTCTCTAATGATCTTTTGTATTTCTTCAGGGTCAGATGTGACTTCATCTTTTGTGTTCTGATTGTGCTTATTTCGTTTTTTTCTCATTTTTTCTTGGTCAGTCTAGCTAGGGGACCATCAATCTTGTTTATCCTTTCGAAGAACCAGCTTTTTGTTTCATTGATTTTTTGTATTATCTTTTTGTCTTCTATGTCCTGGATTTGGGCTTTTATTTTGGTGATCTGGATTCTTCTGCTGAAATTAGGGTTTTTGTGGTCTTGCTTTTCCAGTTTCTTTAGGTGGCTTGTTAGGTTGTGAATTTCTGTTCCTTCCATTTTCTTCATGTGTGTTTGTAGGTATATAAATTCCCCTCTTACTACAGCTTTCAGGGCATGCCAGAGATTTTGGTAAGCTGTTTCTTCATTTTCGTTTGTTTCCAGGTATCTTTTGATCCCTGTTTTAATTTCATCGTTGACCCAGGAGTTGTTTAGCATCATGCTGTTTAGTGTCCATGTCTTTGTGGGTTTTGGGGGGACTTTGTAGGTGTCAATGTTTATTTTTATTCCACTGGGGTCCGAGAAGGTGTTTGGTAGAATTTCGGTCCTTTTAAATTTGCTTATGCTTGATTTATGGCCGATTATATGGTCGATCTTAGAATATGTTCCATGTGGTGATGAGTAGAATGTGTATTCTGTGGTCTTTGGATGGAGTGTTCTGTAGGTATTAATTAAGTCCATTTGGTCCAAAGTCACATTGAGGTTCTGGATCTCCTTGCTGATTTTTTGTCCTGATGATCTATCTAGGGTTGTGAGTGGGGTATAAAGTCCCCAGTTATGATAGTGTTAGAGTCAATATCTTTCTTTAGTTTTCCAAGAAGTTGCTTTATGAAAGTTGGCGCACTTATGTTGGGTGCATATATGTTTAGGATAGATATTTCTTGTTGATGGGTTGAGCCTTTTATCATTATGTAGTGGCCTTCTGTATCTTTTTTGATTTTTAATAGCTTAAAGGGTATTTTGTCTGAAATTAAGATCGCTACTCCTCCTTTCTTTTGTATTCCATTCGCCTGAAAGTTTGTTTCCCATCCTCTTACTTTGAGTCTGTGGGTGTCCTTTCTAGTGAGGTGAGTCTCTTGAAAGCAATAGATTGTTGCCTGATGATATTTTATCCATTTTGCCATTATATGTCTTTTAAGTGGTGCATTTAGTCCGTTCACATTTAGGCTAATAATTGAAATGCAAGAGTTGATCCCTGTCATAAAGTTCTTACAGAGTTGTTCCTGTTTATTTGTTGTATTTATTTGGGTTTTGGAGTTGGCTCATGTGTGTTTTTAATCTTTTGCTTGTACTCTTGTGAAGAATGCTGTTGTTCTTTTTCTTCTGTGTTCAGTACTTTCTTAAGTGTTTCTTGTAGAGGTGGTCTGGTGGCAGCGAAGGTTCTTAGGGATTGGATGACTGGAAAAGATTTCAATTCTCCCTCACTAATGAAGCTTAGTTTGGCTGGGTAGGTTATTCTTGGTTAAAATTGTTTCTCTTTTAGAACTTTGAAGATAGGGCTCCAGGTTCTCCTTGCCTGAAGGGTTTCTGTGGATAAATCTGCTGCTATTCTAATTGGTTTTCCCTGATAGGTAGTCTGGCCTTTTTCTCTTGCTGCCTTTAGGATTTTTCCTTTCAGAGCTACTTTGTTTAGGTGAATTATTATGTGTCTGGGAGTTGGTCTTCTCATTTGTTGTCTTGCAGGGGTTCTCTGAATCTCTTGTGTTTGAATTTTTTCATCCTTAATGAGATGAGGGAAGTTTTCTTGAATGATTTCATGAAATATTTGTTCCAGTGTGGCTTCTGTTTCTCTTTCTGCCTCAAGAAGCCCAATTACTCTTAGGTTTGGTCTCTTGAAGTGATCATTCATCTCTTGCTGGTTTTGTTCTGTCTTTTTGAGCTTCTTTTCTATGCTTTTGACAGTTTGGGTTAGTTCTGTGTTTTGGTCTTCGAGCTCTGAGATTCTTTCTTCTGCTTGGCTGATTCTGCTTTCCATGTTTATTAGTCTGTTGTTCATTTCCATCACAGTATTCTTTACTGCTGTCATTTCTGACATCAGCTCCTTCCTATTTCCTCTTGTCTCTCCTCAATTTTTTTAATTCTCTCCATTAATGTCTTGATGTCTGGGTTTGTTGCATGTAACCAGTCATTCTGGGGACTCTTCATTGTTTGTGTTCCAGAATCTGTTTTCTCAGTGTCTGATTTCCCAGGGGTCTGTGTAAGACCTATATTCTTCTTTTAGTTTTTCTTCATTTGTGCGGTTTTCCCCCTCCCTACTTTTTCCTTCCCTCCACATCACCATCTTCTTTAATTCTGTTATTCAGGGGTAAAGGGATTGGTTTTACTTCTGTCTGTTCAATCTCCTATTCTTTATTTATGTCCTCTTACTTTGTTCAATTCTGAAGTTGCACTGTAGGTTGGAGGTGGTCCTTTTTGCAGTTTTGAGATTTACTTAAGGGGAGAGCTGTGATTAAAAATCTGTCTACAGGTCCTGGTATTCTTTGATAGGTGTGCGGATAATGTGGAACCCACTTCCCACTGCCCTGAAATCTGTCCATGCAGTGGGGCTATAGATTTACTCCCTGAAATAAAATGTGGTTAGCAGAGGGGAGAGAATGGAGCAGATAGTGGGTTGAAGAGGGGAGTGGAGAGATAGAGGAGTAAGAGGGGAAACAAATGAGAGTGCCAACAAATAGAGAGAGAGGCCTATACTGAAACAGAAAAAAACAATAGACCACAGCTACAGATGAAACAACTCTCATACAAAAAAATAAAAAAATAAAAATAAAACATATAGTGATACTAACATAAAAGCTAACCAACCACCTTGTTAGTGTGCTGTTCCTCTATACAAAGATATGGTTTACAGAGAGAAGAAAAGGAAAAGGAAAAAAGACAAAAGGGAACAATACAGTAGGGATAGAATTAAGTCATTAAACTAATAGAATCAATGAAGCACACCCTGAGACATTTCATTTAAGTCCAATGTCCTTTCAGGTCTGATTTCTAGTTTTCTTTTCAAGCTGGTAAATTATTTTGCAGTTAGGGTCAGTTGCCCCTGATCTACTGTGAAGGACAGTTCAGATTAACCTCCATTCAGCACTTTGGTCTATGTCTTTATCAAGCTTGTTTCTCCCGTTTCAGTGTTGTTACCTTGAATCGCCAGCAGGTGGTGCTATCTCAGCTGCTCACCCCAGAGGGGGTGGGGCCAGACAGGAACAAGATGTCTGCTTGCCTCTGAGCAGGCAACAGGAGCCTTAAGCCGGGCGGGCAGGACAGTCTTGGACGCAGGAGAGGTGGTGGCGACAGCAGCGGCGGCAGGGGTAGGGCCTGCGGCGGCTGCGGCACTGTTTGTGCCACGGTAACTGTCCAGTCCGTTGTGATGTCCCAGCGGTGGCAACAGCCGAGCTCTGTATGAAGAGCAGGTTGCGATGTTGTGGTCCCCAGCCCCCCGGGGCGAGAGTCAGAGACCCATTGCAGATTTCCTTTGCAGAGGGCTTCAGAGACCGGGTTGCCCTGTCGCCATCTTGCTGCTTCCCCCTCATGTGTATTTATTTTACTAATTATCATTCCTTTCTTTCAGCTTAAAAATGCTCTCTTTAGCATTCTTTTTTTTTTTTGTATTTGACATTTTTATTGTAGGCTGCAAAAACAAAAATAAGGAAGCAAACAAACAACAGCAAAAGACTTATAATAGACTTGTCTAATGATATAAATTCAACCTTTCCAAGAAAGTAGAATGTAGATCTTACCACAAAGATACTTAGTTAATGGAGGTCAAGTTTAAAACAATAGCAGATGCTGGCGAGGATGCAGAGAAAAAGGAGCGTGTCTACACTGCTGATGGGAATGCAAACTAGTGCAACCTTTGGAAGACAGTGTTACAATTTCTGAAAGAACTAGAAATTGATCTTCCATATGACCCAACAATTCCCCTATTGGGAATATACCCAGAGGAATTCAAGTCATTCTCCAAAAAAAGATACCTGCACACGTATGTTTGTCGCAGCTCTGTTCACAATAGCAAAACCATGTAACTAGCTATGCTGCCCAATGAAGCTGGACTGGATTAAAAAAATGTGGTGCATATACATGATGGAATATTATGCATACAAACATGAACTTTGCAGCAACTTGAATGGATTTAGTGTCAATAATACTCAGTGATCTATCATAGAAACAAAGAACAGAGTACCATATGTTCTTACTCATAATGGACCTTGAACAATTATAATTCTATAAGAAAGGGAATGGCAGTAGTGGGAAACTATCAGGGGAGGGAGTTGGGATTGGCAGTTGAGGGAAACTGCTAGGGGAGGGAGGACCCACCTCATCAATAATGGTATCTACATGAACAACGTCTGTATACCTAACCATGAATTGTACCCTATATTTTTATAATACTAAAAAGTACATTTATAGATAATAGACCAATTTCTGAAAATCCTGTGTTTTAGTCACCTCCTTGTGGTGGCAATAACTGTATTATGAGTTAAGTTTCTTCATAATTAACTATGTTACCTAAAATACAAAAATTCATTAACAATCTAACAGTTATTGGGTGTACTCTTACAGAAAATTCTTAACCATATAGTGTCTTGACAATTTTTTTGGAAAACAGGTCTGATGTTGATCAACCTCTTCAGTTTTTCTTTGTCTGAGACAGACTTTACTTCCTCTTCATTTCTGAATGACAGCTTTTCCAGGTAAAGTATTTTTGTTGTCAGTTTGTTTTCTTCAGTACTTGAATATATTATCTAACTCTTTTCTGTCCTGTCAGGTTTTTGCTACTAGCCATATTTTAACTTTCTTTTATGTCATTTGCTTCTTTTCTCTTGTTAATTTTAGGATCTTCTCTTTGTATGTGATTTTGGACAGTTTGCTTATTCGATGTCATAGTTTTTAAATAGAAACTTATTAAAATTATTTGACCTTCCAATGTCTAAATATGTATATCTGCTCCAGATTTCAGAAGCTTTTATTATTTAAGTAAACAACTCATCCCTTTGTTTTTCTGTCTCTCTTTTGAATTGATATAACTCAAACATTTGCTCTTTTGATGCTGTCCCATAATTTCTGTATGCTTTTATTGTTTCTTCACTTTTTCTTTTTATCTTCTATTTTAAAATAACCTGTCTTTGAATTTGCAAATTCCTCCTTTTGTTTGATCATTTTTTCTGTTGGGAGTTTGTATGGTATTTTTAATTTCACTTATTGAATTTTTCAGCTTCCAAACTATTTTTCAATATAATTTCAGTCTTTCTGTAAAATTTCTAGTTTTGATAGTTTATTGTTTTCCTGGTATCACTGAATCCTTTCTATATGGTTTCTTGATATTCCCACTGATTCCTTAAAAACAATTAGTTTGAACTTCAAGTCTTTATAAAAAAAAATTCTTTATATTTTTGGGTTAACTACTGGGGAATTATTGAATTATTTTATGGTATTATGTTTCCTTTTTTAAAAATGTTTTTGTTGCCTTATGTTAATGGTCAGAACACTTGCTGGAGCTATTACCCCCTGCAGGCTTTTTGGATGAGGTTCCCTGTGAAAAAATCTTCCTCTATAAGTGTGAAGGTGCATTCCAGGTGGGGTGCAGCACTTGTGGCATTAGTGAGGGGTTGTCTGTGTGGTCTCTTTGCAACTTCATCAGCTGAGATGGTATTAACAGAGATGGCAGGGATCTTCAGCTGAAAATGTTGTGGATATTACAGGTGGCTGTGAGGGTTGTTATGGTTATAAGGCCAGCAAAGTTGTGGCTGAAGGAAATCAGTGCTCTTGGCAATAATCTGATTTGTGGGTCTGCTCATGGTAGTGGTGGCACTATTAGCTGAGGAGTAGTGCTCGTGGAAAAACCTTAAAGTTAAAACCTGAAGCACAAGCATGCATAGAAGGACTATGGCTCTGGGATCTGAGGTAGAATTGGTGCTGGTGCCTGGGGTGCAGATTCCCATAATGCTCTGTTGGTAATAAAATGTGAGGCATAGATACTGGTGAAGAATGAGAATCTAGGTATTCATACACTTAGAGTAGCTGTGGGGTTGAGGAAAGAGCAGATATCTAGGGCAGCTGATCTGATGACTGGGTGCAAGCTTCCCGCTATCACACTGGCAACAATTTGAGAGGCAGCTGGTGGAGGAGTGAGGGAGTTGAGTATGGGAACACAGGTATACACAGAGTTACAGTGGTTTCAGGTTTGTGGTTGGCCTTAGCTCTCTATGGCAGATGAGTCAATATCTAGAGCACAGACATATGCAGCCAGACCCTGGCTTCAAGACCAGGTGTACAAACTAGCTCACTTGTGTGATGATTCCAGGGGTTGAGATGTGGGCAAGCCCAGTGTTGCCACAGAGCCTGGATCTGAAGTATAGATACTGTTGGGTTGGCTATGTCCCCAGGGTAATGCACTCATGAGGTTGGGAGTATGGCAGCTCAATTCTTGAAGCAGTGTAACAGTGACTGCTTCCTGGGTGAAGGAGGGATGTGCACATATGTCTCACTCACATGAAAGATGATTTTTAGTAGGCAGAAATTTTGAAATGATGGTGACCTGGTTTATAACTTTTTTAATATATAAACTTCCCTTTAATGTGTTTTATAGTTTAAATCTTGCACTTTTTTTATGTCACCTGAAAGAGTTTCTTAAGGTAATCTTCTAGGTCATTGATTTGTTCTCTGGCAACCATTCTGCTTCTCAAATCATTCACCGAGTTCTTTATGTCAACTCTTATGTTGTCTATTTTCTGTGCATCCAGTTTGCTCTTTATAACTTCTTATTTCTGCTTTATCATTACAGTGTCAGGTTGGATTTCTTTGAGATGTTCACTGTGCTTGTTTTTAATCGCATAAGTAATTTCTCTTTTTGAGGTTATATTTCTTCTGAAATAAAAGGAATCTTGGTGGTTAAGATATCTGACTAGGAGTGAAAACTCAAGGTCTAGATCTAGTTCTTGCCCCTACTCGTGAGATTACAGCAATATTTATGTGGTTTGGACTTGCTTTAGATGGCAAAACCTCAGTTGTGCTAATGGTAAAAGTTCCAAAGGGAGCAAGTGGCTAAATAGGTACAGTAAATATTTTTCTAATAGTGATGTTTATAGATAATTTTGCATACTAAATGCACTGCATATTGAGTATATTGTGATGAATTAGTGATTAGTATAGTAAAATTTAATTAAATATATGAATGGATTTATTATGTCAGTAAAAAATAGCACAGGGTGGTTTGAGAGATACTTCTCATAATGTATTCATTCTTTGGAGTCAGTATGGTTGAGCACTGAAAGTACAAGGAACAGACATCTAACATATTATTGGAAATATAAATGCTACATGGAACACAAAAAGAATCAAACACTCTATTATCTGCATAGCAACAAATTAAAGAGTACAAGAAATGACTGTTGTATTTTATTTCAAAGCTTCCTGGTAGTATTTTAGACTAAAGGTGTGTATTATTACTGTAATAAAATAAATAAATAAATGTTTTCTTGGTTGAAAGATCTATTTAAGAACTTAAGAACAGTAAAAAAAATACATAGTAAAATCTCAGATTAAATGACATGGAAAGAGCATTGAATTAATTTTAATATAAATGGCTGAATGTTTTATGTAAATCTTGTTTAATAAATATGTGCATAAGTATATACTATTGACAGAGACAGCATAGTAAAGCAGATCCATAAAGACTATAAAAAGCTATCTCTAAATACATATAGGAGATGGAAAATAAACATATAATAAACCCCTTTTTATATGAAGGATAAAGTAAAGCAATTTTTCAACCTTCGCTCTATAAATTTGATAAACTTCAAAAAAAGTAGTTGATTTTGTAAGGAGACTACAAAGTATTTAAAAGAAAGTACGTCTCTATAACAAATGAGGATGTGCAAAGTGAGATTTAATAAAAGCAAAACAAAAAAGTCATTTGTATTTATGTGCATGTGTGTGTATGTATATATATATATATATATATATATATATATATATATATATATAATGTGTTTATATATATGTTTATATATATGTGTGTGTGTGTGTGTGTGTGTGTGTATATATATATATAATGTGTTTTGGGGGTTTTTTTTAGTTGGAGTCTCACTCTGTCGCCCAGACTGAAGTGCAGTGGTTGCTCCCAGCCACCGCAGCCTCGACCTGCTGGGCTCCGGCGATCCTTCTGTCTCAGCCTTCCAAGTAGCTGGAATTACAGGCGTGCGCCACCACGCCCGGCTAATTTTTTGATTTTATTGTAGAGATGAGATCTCGCCTGCCCAGGGGAGTCTCAAACCCGCGGATTTAGGCAATCCACTCACCTCAGCTTCCCAAAGGCTCGGGATTACAGGCTGAGCCACCGAGCCCGGCTTATAATGTGTTTTTGATGAATTATTTTATGTGTGTGCATGAACTACAAACAAATTCACGATGATAAAATAATAAACATACAAGTTATTATAGACATATGAACTATGTTTCAACAAAAACCAATAAAACTTTCCCCCAAAGAGAGTTTGCAAAAATTGAATTTTTAAAATATAAATTAAATGTCCGACAATAAAATATTATCCTATTGAAGTTAGCAGAATCAAGAAAAAATGAATGCTGGTTAAAAAAATCAACTTAGAAAATAGACAAGGGACATATTAAAACTATTTATAGAATAATTTAATTAAAATATGTTGAAATAACAGGCAGACTATGTTATTGAAACTTTCTCAGTGTACCCATAGGCAACAGTTGTCACGATATTACGAACTTAAGATTCAGATTATATTGCATATACATGTATATATGTAAAAATTATTTTTAAAGTAAATATGAAGGAAATTTAACAGACTCAATATACAAGCTCCGACAATTAGGTTCACGAACCATCCTTAAAAAAAGTGCTACATACCTCATTGCTGAATATCACTATGGTCACCTTCAAAGCACTCTCTTTGGGAAGCTATGCCTTGACGCCAGTTAAGTCCACCTGTCAAAGCAGTTTTAGAACTCTTTTCCTGAAATGGTCATCAGAGCTGTTTTCATTATTAGTTGAGGTCTGAGAATTAAGTTTGCGAGCTTGCCACTCTGCACTTACATACAAATAACTGTGTTAAGACATCCTTCCTACTCACCTGATCTGACCCATAATGACTTTTTTCTTTGCCTGAAGATAAAGAAAATATTGAAAGGCAAACATTTGATAACATTCAGGACATCAAGGGTAATGTGATGATGACTCTGAGGGCCATTCCAAAAAGAGTTTCAAAATTGCTTTGATGAGTAGACTAGGTGTCTGACATCTGTAAATAGATTCCAAAATGGAGAATTTCAATGGTGACCATCCTGATATTCAGCAGTGAGGTATGTAGCACCTTTTCTAGGAGGAGTTCACAAGCATAATTGCCAGACCTCATATGATTAAGATAATTCAACCCCAAAACTTGCAATAAATGACTTCTAAAAATGGAAAAAAACGCAAAAGTGCTGATTAGAACTGTTATTAATTACTGTGATTCAAAGATACATATATAACATTGTTTCCAACAAGCATAGACTAATATTTTTTTAATTAACAAATAAAATATCATTTATTTTATTATTTTCCCTGAAATATCTAAACATGTAAAGAAATACAAAATATCTGCAGCGATATGTTATGTTACAGCAGTTGTCCCATAATTTAATGAAGCATTTTCCATAAAAATACACAAAAGTTAGAAGTTTTTTTTTAAATTAAGGAAAAGAAGACTAATATATTTCAAAATTCAATAACAAATACATATCATATATTTTCTTCCTCAAAATATCAATGAATGTAAAGAAAGTCTGAGGCTATATGTCATGTCAAATCAATTGTACTAGAATTTGATAAAACACTTTAAATAAAAATATGCATATTTTGGAGTTTTATTTTTGAAAAGTTATAAAAGGACTATTTTTACATAGCCCTACATGAAAACCAAATAATAATTAGAGGTTGTTTTATCTATAATGACAATATAATACTATATATCAATCTTTTGTACACTTTTAATGCATTTTAAAAATTATTATTATTTTTTAATTTGAAAATCATGGGGCACAATTCAGTGTTAGGTATACAAATATTCATTATGCAGGAACCCTTGTTGATGAGGCATGCATCCCCCCTTCACCAGGCAGATTTCCACTACTGTCAATCCCACCTTCCCACTCCCTTCCCTCCACTGCAGTTTCCCGCTACTGTCAATCCTTTTCTTACAGTATTATGATAGTTGTTCAAGGTCCATTTATGAGTGAGAACATGTGATTCTCAGTTCTTCGTTTCTGTGAAAGATCACTCAGTATTATTAGACTCTAATTCCATCCAGGTTGCTGCATAGTTCATGATTTTGTTCTTCTTTATGGTTGCATAATATTCCATTGTGTATATACCACATTTTTTTAGTCATTCCGCTTTTGAAGGACAGCGTGGTTGGTTCCATGTTCTTGCTATTGTGAACAATGCTGTGATAACATACTTATGCAGGTATCTTTTTCACAGAGTGGTTTGAGTTCTTCTGGATATATTCCCAGTAGGGGGATTGTGGGGTCATATGGAAGGTCGATTTTTAGAACTTTTAGGAATCGTCACACTATTTTCTACAGAGGCCATACTAGTTTACTCTCCCACTAACAGTGTAGAAGTGTCCCCTTTTCACCACATCCTCTCCAGCAGCTGTTATTTTTTGAGTTATTGATAATTGCCATTCTGACGAGTTAGGTGGTATCTCAGTGTGGTTTTGAGTCTTCTGCTTGTGGTCAACCTGTTTTCCCTGCACCATTTACTGAACAGGTTCTTGTCTCCCCAGTGGTTGGTGGTGGAGGCTTTGTTGAAGATGAGTTGGTTGAGAAATTGAGGTTTTGCTTCTGGAATCTCAATTCTATTCCATTGATCTATACGCCTGTTCTTGTTCCAATACCGACTGTTTGGATTATTATAGCTTTATAATAAAGTTTAAAGTCAAGGAGTGTGATATCTCCTGCTTTGTTTTTTCTTTTCATTTCTTTTCTTTTCTTTTTTTTTTCTTTTTTTGCTGAAGATTGTATTGGCTATCTTGGTTATTTATGTTTCTATATGAATTCCCGTATTGTTGTGTCTAGGTCTGAGAAGAATTTTGCTGGTAATTTGATGGGTATTGTGTTAAATCTGTAGATTGCATTAGGTAGAATGGACATCTTAACAATGTTGATTCTTCCAATCCATGAGCATGGAATGTTTTTCCACTTGTTTGTGTCATATTTGATTTCTTTGAGCAATGTTTTGTAGTTTTCATTTTAAAGGTCTTTCACATCTCTGGTTTGGAAGATTTCAAGGTGTTTCAAATTTTTGTGGCTACTGTGAATGGAATTGTGCTTTTTTTTAGGTTTCTGTTTATTTATTATTGGTGTATAGAAATGCAGTTTTCTTTTGTACATTTATTTTATACCTTGAGACTTTGCCAAGTAGGTTTTTGACAGATTCTCTTGGGTATTCAAGGTATAGGATCATGTTGTCTGCAAAGAGAGATAGCTTGATTTCCTCTTTTCCTACTTGAATACCCCTGATCACCTTCTCTTCTCTGATTGCTCTAGCCAGGACTTCCAAAACTATGTTGAACAGGAGGAGCGAAAGTGGCCATTCTTTTCTTGTTCCAGTTTTTAGGGGAAATTGTTACAATTTTTGTCTGTTTAGGAGTATAATGGCTGTGGGCTTCTCATAGATGACTCTTCCTATTTTGAGGTATGTTCCATCTATGCCTAGGTGTTTGAGGGTTTTTATCAAGAAGGGGTGATGGATTTTATGCATCTAATGATATAATCATGTGGTTTTTGTTTTTATATCTTTTGATGTATTTAATTATGTTTATGGTATTGCAAATGTTGAACCAGTCTTGCATCCTGGGGATGAAGCCTACTTGGTCATGGTGGATGATTTTTGAGATGTGTTGTTGAATTAGGTTTTCTAGGATCTTGTTGAAAATTTTAGCATCTGTGTTCATGAAGGATATTGGCCTGTAGTTCTCTCTTTTTTTGTTTTGGTCTTGGGTATCAATGTGATGTTAGCTTCATAAAATGATTTGGGGAGACTTCCATCTTTCTCAATTGCCTGGAATACTTTCAATAGGATTTGTGTCAGTTTTTCCTTGTATGTTTTGTAGAATTCTGCTGGAAAGCCATCTGGTCCAGGGTTTATTTTTGTAAATAGTTTTCTTATGATATAGTCAATTTACTGAATTTTTATTGGTCTGTTTAGGGTCTCGATTTCTTCTTGTTTCATCCTAGGGAGGTTGTGTGATGTCAGAGAGTCCTCCATTTCCTTTAGTTTTTCAGGCTTGTTTCCAAACAAGTGTACAGAATAGTCTCTGATAATCTTTTTATTTCTTCAGGGTCAGATGTGTCTTGATCTTTTGTGTTTCTGATTGTTTCTATTTGGACTTTTTCTCTCTTTTTCTTGGTCAGTCTAGCTAGGGGACCATCAATCTTGTTTATCCTTTCAAAAAACCAGATTTTTGTTTCATTGATTTTTTTGTATTATCTTTTTGTTTTCTATGTCCCAGATTTGGGCATTTATTTTGGTGATCTGGATTTTTCTGCTCAACTTAGGGTTCATTTATTTTGGTGATCTGGATTCTTCTGCTGAAGTTAGGGTTTTGATGTTCTTACTTTTCCAGCTTCCTTTAGTGATTTGTTAGGCTCTTAACTTGTGAACTTTCCATTTTATTCATGTGCATTTGGAGAGATATGAATTCTCCTCTTGCTACTGCTTTTATGGCATCCCAGAGATTTTGGTAAGCTGTTTCTTTGTTTTTTTTCCAGGTATCTTTTAATATCTCTTTTGATTTCCATGTTGGCCTAGGAATTGCTTAGCATCATGTTGTTTAGGGTCCATGTCTTTGTGGGTTTGGGGGAAACTTTGTTGGTGTTGATATTTATTTTTATCCCACTGTGGTCTGAGAAGGTACATGGCAAAATTTCAATCTTATGATATTTATTTATGCTTGATTTATGGCCAAAGGTGTAGTCTTCTTAGAATATGTTCCATGTGGTGATGAGTAGAATGTATATTCTCTAGTCATTTGGTGGAGTATTCTGTAGGTATCAATTAAATCCATTTGGTCAAGAGTCAGATTGAGGTTCCAGATCTCTTTGCTGATTTTTTTTGTCCTGATGATCTGTCTAGGGTTGTGAGTGGGATATTAAAGTTCCCAGCTATCATAGTGTTAGAGTCAATATCTTATTTAAGTTTGCCTAGAATCTGCTTTATGAAAGTTGGTGTTCCCATGTTGGGTGCATGTATGTGTAGGATGGATATCTCTTGTTGATTGATTGAATATTTTATCATTATATAGTGACCTTTTTAAGTTTTTGATGCCTTAATGGGTATTTTGTCTGATATTAAGATAGTAACTCCAGTTTTCCATTGTGTTCCATTCACCTAAAATTTTGTTTCCCATCCTCTTACTTTGAGTCTGTGAGTGTCCTTTCTGGTGAAATGAGTCTCTTGGAGACAATATATTGTTACCTGATAATATTTTATGCCTTTTCCCATTCTATATCTTTTCAGAGGTGCATTTAGTCCATTAACATTCAGGCTAATTACTGTTTAGTCCTGTCATAAGGTTCTTATAGAGTTGTTATTGTTCCTAATTGTTGTCTTTCTTTTTATTTTTGGATTGATTCATGTATTTTCAGTCTTTTTCCTGTACTCTTGTGAAGATGTTGTTGTTCTTTTTTCCTTTTCTTCTGTGTTTAATATTTTTTTAAGTGTTTCTTATAGAGGCAGCATAAGATCTTAGGGATTGAATGTCTGGGAAAGATTTTACTTCTCCTTCGCTGATGAAGCTTAGCTTAGCTGGGTAGTTTATTCTTAGTTGAAATTGTTTATCTTTGAGAACTTTTAAGATTGGATTCTATGCTGTCCTAGCCTGAAGTGTTTCTGTAGATAAATTTGCTGCTATTCTAATTTCTCTTCCCCGGTAGGTAGTCTGACCTTTTTATCTTGTTACTTTTAGGATTTTTTCTTTTGTTACTACTTTGTTTAGGCAAATTATTATGTGTCTGGTAGTTGGTCTTCTTATTTCCTGTCTTGTAGGGTTCTCTGGATCTCTTGTGTTTGACTTTTTGCATCACTGATGAGATGAGGGAAGTTTTCTTGAGTAATTTTGTGGAATGTTTGTTCCAGTGTGGTCTCTGTCTCTCTTTCTATCTCAGGGAGGCCAATTCCTCTTAGGTTTGACCTCTTGAAATAATCTCTCATCTTTTGAAGGCTTTGTTCTGTCTTTTTAAGCTTTTTTTCTATGTTTTTCACAATTTGGTTTAGTTCTGTATTTTGGTCCTCAAGCTCTGAGATTCTTTCTTCTGCTTGGCTAATTCTGCTTTCCATGCTTATTAGTTTGCTATTTATTTCAATCACATTATTCTTACTGCTGTTATCTCAGTGATCAACTCCTTCCTATTTTCTTCTTGTCTCTCCTCAATTTTGTTTATTTTCTCTATTAATGTCTGATGTCTGGGTTTGTATTATGTGAGCAGTCATTCTAAGGCTCTTCATTGTTTGCATTCCAAAGTCTGTTTTCTCAGTGTCTGACCTCCCAGGGTTCTGTGTGAGGCCTGTATCCTTCTTTTGTTTTTTGTTTTTTTATTTGTGTAGATGATTTTCCTCCCCACTTCTTCCTTATCTCCCTCCCCTTCTATTCTGTTGTTCAGGGATGGTAGGGTTGGTCTTACTTCTGTTTGCTCAATCTCCCATTCTTCCTTATGTGAATCCTCTACTTTGTTCAATTCTGAAGCTAGAGTGTGGGTTGAGGGTTATACTATTTTGCAGTTTTGGGATTTAATTGAGGGGGAGCTATGATTCCAAATCTATCTGCACATCCCTGTATCCACCAACAGGTGTATGAATACCCTGGAACCCTCTTCCCACTGCCTTGCAATCTGTTCATGCAGTGGGGGATAAGTTTGTTCCCTGAAAGCAAAATGAGGTAAGAAAAAGGAAAAGACTGGTACAGGGAAGGAGCAGGGGAACGAGGAAGGTGGAGAGAGAAAAGAGTAAGAGGGATAACAGAAAAATGTACCTATTTAGGTCCCATGGTAGAACCTGTGCAGAACTGGGCAGAGCTGGGCGCACTGATGCAGGCCTCTGCCTGGTCCTGTGACAGAGAGAATGACTGCAGTGCATGCTTCTTCACTGGGCATGGGTCTCCTCCCTGGCCCTCCCCAATCCTCCCTCTCCACCAATTGAACTCAGGGCTCCAGCAGATCTCTGGTCCCATCACGGCCAGTGACTGAGCTGGGGTGGCAGAGTGTGAGACAACTGGATGCTGCAGGTTAGCATGGCATGGGGCGACCTGGGGCAGGGAGACGAAATCGGCAGGGGTGCCCAGAATTCTGTAGGGCTGGGAGCTGAGGACTATGGCGGCAGCAGCTGCACAGTGCATGGGACTGGCTGCATCAGCCACCTTTTGTGGAGGAGGCGGTGGCTGCAGCAGCATGATGCATGGGACCAGCTGTAGCAGCCACCCTCTCTGGAGATCTCACAGTCTGCACAGTCTGACTTTTCCCATCACCATCTTCACATTTTTTGAATTCTTGAACAACTATGGTAGTTTTTTCAGAAAAAAAGATCTAAATGTTCTTATTGTGTAACAATGGATGATAAAACAACTGAACATTCAACTCAAGAATTTTAAAAAGAACAAGTCTAAAAAGCATTCAGAAAAAATATTTAAGTAAAATATTGTAACTAGGAGTTGTTATTTCAAAGTTTAAAAGATACAAGTAATTTCATGAAGGTCAAATAAAATTTTGGTTATTTTTGTAAACAGATTATTAGTGACTAGAAAGAAGATGTAAATATAGAAGATTTTGGTATGTATGCTTCTGGATAAATATAGTTGAATATCTCAATTAGAGAGATTGTTACATAACATACATAACAAAACATTGTATAACCATAAGATTATTTGTATTGCTACATAACAACAGAGTAAATTGATTCTTTTCAGTAAGGATTTTACTAAAGTGGACCTATGGACACTTTTCCCTTTATCTTTTATAAAAGGACACTTAAGGATTTATAATGCCTAGAGTATGTATGTCTGCTAAGATACATAAAAATATGAAGTAAGCCAAAATGTTTCCTGGGTTATTGAGAAAATAAAACATTCTTGCCAACAAAAGTTTCCTCTGTATTGACATAGATAATAGATAAACAATTAATTAGCATTAACTGATTTATATTCATGTATGATAGTATGAAAGAATATACAAAAAAAAAAAAAAAGAGACTATCATACAAACATAGGCAGTAAAGTAGAAAAAACAACCATCAAAACTTGTCTCTGCAAGAGACAATGAGGATGTACCTCCTGATATTCTTTTGTACTTAGGAACACCTGAGTTAATTCTGGTAGAACTTGTCAACTTATCCAGCAGTTTTTTGGCCTACAAACTTAGACATCAACTTTGTAAAAACTGGAGAATGGGCTCAATCCCTGAGGATATTTATCATTATTTCAGATGTTAGTCAGATTTACTATGTCTACAAGGAAACACTCCAAGGAAAGAAAGAAAGAGGAAAAATGATATCTCTTTAAAAATGGAGAAAATAATTGTCATTTGCTGTTACAATATCTCTAGAGGAAAACTAATTTTTGTTTGGAGCAAGTATACCCATAGGGTTTAACAGATTTTAGACTTTCATTGGCTTTGGGCTATTTTAAAGCAAGAAGTATGATAGATAACAAACCACAAAATATATGCATATATTCTATCAGGAAAGAGACTTATTCTTCCTCTCCAAAATTAAAACAAAAAGCTAGTTCGGAAGGTATGTGCAATTTTATTTTAATATGCTTGGTCTCAATGTGTCTGCTCTTTGCATTTTTCTTAAATCTGCTATAAACATTTGACCCATTCTTGTATTAATAATGAGTTTTAAAAAGTAATGTCTGTTTAATTTATATCTCTTTAAAAGTCATTCTCTTACCTTTATTAAAAATATATTTGGACAGATATATTTGATATCAAGATACTTGAAAACAGACTCAAACTTAAAGTATACATGATAAAATACAGAAGACATTTTGGTTCATGTATCTCTGTGTTGAGAAGATTCTTTTCATGCCTTCAATCTGTTTGCTTCAGTTTGGCTTCTTCCTGAGATTAACTACTGTCTTAGTGTAACAGTTTTTTTGTTCCCACAAGTTGATGAATCAGGCCCCCAAGGAATGTTGCAGTTCCAAGGGCTGCACTGTCAGCCTGAAACCCATGTGGTGGATGAGAACACAGTAGTGTCTAGATAGGGAACTATGGTAGTGCCTGAGAATACAGAGATGCCAACAGCAGCAAATCCCCAAGGAGTGTTACAGTTCTCTTAGTACAAGAATCTGCAAGTCAGCCTCCAAGAGGTATTTACAGATTTTATAGTTTGGTGGGTCATCAAACCAGGCCCCCAAGGAGTGTTGAATCTCTCCCAGCTTGGTGGGTTCAGCTCTTGTAGTCCAGCATATGTAGTGCTTCCAGTTTAACAGTTCTGGGTTTGTGTCCCACACCCAAGAAGAATGAGGACCACAGACAACAGAGAGTGAGTAAATTGGAATTTATTAGAAGATGGGAAAACTCTCCCGAGTGGGAGGAGACCCAAAAGAATCTTGCTGATGATGCCTCTGTAGTCAGGTTATATATAGTCTTGAGAGCATGCTGATTGGTTTTCACTAGCATAAATTAGAGAGAATCATCATAGTGTGGGATTAGAAATGCACCAATCTGGAGAGGGTTGAAAAGGGTCAATCAAGAAGAAGCACATGAAAGGGGAAGTCTGGACCTGGAATTGGTGTTCTTACTCCAGTCCATGGGGTTTGCTGTGGAAGTGTTTACCGAGACCCTCCCTGATTTATCTTCCAATCCGGTTTCTTCCTCTCATCTCTCATTAGTTCAGTGTGTGCTACTGTAAAAGAATACCTAAGGCTTAGGTAGCTTATAAAGAAAAGAGGTTTATTTGACTCTCTGTTCTGCAGGATATACAAGAAGCATGATGCTAGCATCTGCTTCTAGTGAAGGCTCCAGGCAGTTTCTGCTCATGGCAGAGGTGAAGGAAAACAGGCAGTGTAGGGGTCTCATGGTGAGAGAGGAATCAAGAGGTAAGGAAGTGGTGCCAGGTTCTCTTTTACAACCAGGTCTCACAGGAATTAATAAAAGTAAAAAATTAACCACCCCCAAAAGAAGGCATCAATCTATTCATTAGGGACTTGTCCCTATGACCCAAATGCCTTCCATTAGCTCACCTCCAAGCACTACCACACTGGGCGACAAATTTCAACATGAAGAGTGTGGGAAAAACTTTCAAGTCATAGCAGCTAAATTTACTATCTCAAAATAGAATTGAATAGCAAATATCCAGCCATTTCACTTCAAGCTTGAAAAGTATATTTGAAGCAGCATTTCAAACAAAAGTCCTATGATTTCCTTTCAGTTATTTAATTTTAGATACTTTTTAAATTAATATGTATCTAGAGGGGGAAAAAGATGATATGATGTGACTAGTGTAGGTCAGGTATTACATTTAGGAAATAGTAGGAAATATGAGAGGGAAGCCCCCCAAAACAGAATATACTTACGAAAAATTGCGTATTTATTCTTACATGGTTAAACTTCAGTAACCTTCAAAATACACTATTTGATGCAATACACCTATAGAGAAGCTTTTTCTGCTGCTCAAAACAAGTTTTTGAACGTCAATTTTGTTGCATTTTAGTGCTTCTGTCATTTTTTGTTTTACCTCTTCCACATCAGCAAAATATTTCCCTTTGAGGACTTTTTTCACCTGGGAAAATAAAGAATGTTTGCTTGGGGTGAGATTGGGTGAATAGGGAAGTGGGGCATCAGGGTTATGCAGTTTTTGATTAAAAAAACAAAACAAAACCAAAAAAACTGCTGAACATTCAGTGGGATGTGGGTTGGTGCACTTGTAAATCCTATCATAAAATATGCAAACAGAATGAAAAAATCTTTTTCTCCCCAACAAAAAAGAAAAACAATTACTGAAGCTGAAAGCAGTCTCTCACAAAAACGCTAGCTGGTACACTGATGCTGATGGGTTCCTAGAATACTTACCTAGTGTGGGAAACCTGCACTACAAGGGTCCTATCTTCCAAAAGATAATTTTGGGTTTTTCTGGGGGTAGAGTTGCTACAATGTATATATTAGATTTATATACACGCACATACATATATAGCCTTAAAGATTACAGACACACACACACATACACACACATGCACACACACACACAGAGAAAGAGAGAAATAATAAATTCAGCATAATTTCAGGATGTAAAATCAGCACATGAAAATCAGTAGCATTTTTATTCACTAGCATACTATCTGAAAAATAAACCAAGAAAATAATCCCATTCAAAATAGATACAAGTAAATAAAATATTTAGGAATAAATTTAACTCCAGGTGGAAGACCTGCACACACACAAAAATATAAAACACTAATGAATGAGTTGAAGAGGATGTAAGCAAATGAAAAAATGTCCTTGGTAATGAATTGAAAGAACTAATGTGGTTAACATGTCCAAATAATCCCAAAATAAGCAACAGTAAACTAATCATAGCATACTCTAACTTTTTAACTCAGTAAACTTCTAATTTTTTAAACTTTTTGATTCTCTGTATTATTTGACTTAAAACAAGCACATTGTACAACTGTCAAGCATGTTTTATCTTTTTATTCTTATCCCGTGAACTTTTTCTACTTTTATTCTTTAAATATACTTTTACTTTGTAAACTTTTTTTTTTTTTAATCCTAGATGCAAACACACATATTATCCTAGGCCTACTCTCACAGGGTTGGATCATCAATATCACTCACTGTCTTTCACCTCCAGATCTTGTCTCACTGGAAGGTCTTCAGGAACAACAGCATTCATGGAGCTCTCATCTCCCATGCTATCAATGTCTTCTTCTAGAAGACATCCTGAAGAATCTGCCTTTGACTGTTTTACAGTTAACTCAATTTTTAGTGAGTAGAAGGAACACACTTCAAAATAACAATAAAGTTGTGTAGCATAGTAAATACTGGGCAACAGGAGTTTTTCAGCTCCATAATAATCATGTGGGATTATTGTTGTATACTATATGATCTGTTATTAACTGAAACATTATTATGAGTACATGACTGTACTCCAATATTATTACTTTTCTAAAACAAAGCATTCTCAACTAATTAACAAATGTGCTTTAATGTTTTTAAGAGCTAAACCACCTGGCATTTATATAGTTCACTTAACCATCCTCACATATTGAAATTACTTCTAAAGTGGTTTTTAATGTTCTCTTATATTTTACAGTTTTGCATCTCCAATCTTGGTAAATATTAGAATATACTCATAAAAACATACTTATTTTGCTTTCAACCCAGGTAGAAAAATAATACACTAATCTCATATATCCTTTACAGTGAATGTGAGTCATCAGTACAAGGGAGGGATTTAGAGGCACTGGGCACTGCTAGGGATGGGGTCCACGTAACAACACAAAACATACCTGATCCTATACAAGGGGGAGTGAGGGCCAGTTGGAGACTCAAACTTCACCTGCACATAGCCTACTTGTGTAGTTAATCCTTACATGTGCCTTACATCTTTATAATAAGATAAAATTTAATAAAAAAATAAAGTGAGTATAAGTAAATTAACTACAGCTGATTCAATAATCAATTTGTCACAATTTCCCACTTTCAGATGTGTTCAGTCAGTCTACATGTATGCCTGAGCTGTGCCCAGAAAACAACAAACATTTTTAACATTGTCGTGTTGATGTGAAGGACCTGCCCAGAAGTTTCAAATCCTGTCATTGTCTTGCTAAAATTCCTGAAACTTACTGGGTTTTTGTTGTTGTTGTTTTTTTCCCCTGTACTTTTTCCAGTCAGAATTCATTAATTTCGAATTCTTATCTGAGGTCTGCCTCTGACTATCTGAGTGACTAGTGCAAGGAAGTCTGAAAGTGTCAGGGGTTTTACCAATGACTGTTTTAATTTGGTGGATAAATAATATAGTTTCCTCTTTCTCAGGTAACAAAACAATTATTACGACTCTTATCTTAGTTGAATGGGGATGGCAATCTGTTAGAAGAAAATGCAGTAATCAAAGCATTTAAGAATTTTCATGAAGAGTGAATTATAAGGGTAGATAAGTCATTAGATTTTTCTCAACTATCATTATATTAATAGTATTTGGGGAGGAGGCAGAAGTTGGAGAGTCAGGTGAGTCCAAATAATTCAAGGGACAGTGAAAAACTCTGATGGGCTTTGTATAAGCATTTGAAAGATATTTTTCTCCTTCAGCAGCCAGAAAGTCAACTGTGATAGAACATCAGGCTGGGGTTTTAATGAGAGAGTAACTGAATTTCTAACCTGGCTGAATTTATAGCCTATAAAAGTCCCAATGCTAGATTCAATCCCTTATAGGAAAAGAGTGAGTTGCAGTCACATGGCATGAGAATATGTGAGTGAATATGTCAAAGAAACTTTAATCTCCGAATTCTCTTAAACCTCTAAACCGGGAAAGATGGATTATTTTTCCCCCGGCTATGGAGCAGTTTTATTTTGTTTGTTTGCAGACTTTACCTGAGTTAGTTGCCTTGCTAGGTGATGTTTGTTGTAGCAAGAATTGTGAGATGTCTGACATTTTGTCTATTTTCTTAGTATCATGTTTACATACCACAGTTTTATGAACTGTAATAAAAAAAACCCACCAGACTCTCATTTCAGAGACAAAAGATAGTATTATTCACGCCATACCCAATAGCATATTTGCCTCTTTCTTCTTGTATAGCAAGATCCTACACACTTTCCCACCATTGGCATCCATCAGCTAGTATTCAACAGGTAAAGTTGTGAGGCTACCCTACCCTTTTGAGCCAAGATATACAATGGCTTGCTTGCTTAATCTGAAAATATGCATGTGTACCTTACTGATGCACAAACCAAGAAAAAGAGATGTCAATAACAACAGTAACCAGCATTCTAATCTGTATGACTAACATCTGTTTTTTAAAAGTATTTTAGTTATGATTACACTACACTGTTAATGATAAGAAAAAAAAAAATCCCAGAATAGTACAGCTTAAAATGATAGCAATGTGTTTATATCTACAATAAAATCTTACAGGAATGTGAGTAAAAGAAGAAAGCAAACTCTGTTGCACTAGGATGAAGGTATTTTAACCACTTCACCTTCTGTAGTGTGATGTTGCCTTCATTATCCATGACTCTTACCCATACTCCAGGCAGAAAAAGGACAAAGACAAGGGATGGAGCAAAATAAACAAAGACTATCCACAAGCTATTCTAAAGAAGCATTCTAGAAATAGGCACTCAATACTCCTACTTACATCCAATTAGTCAGGATTCAGTCATATGTACTCGTGGAGCTATAAAAGAGGATAAGAAATAGAGATTTCATTTTAGAACATCATGTGCCAAGTTGAATATTTTATCAAGTAGGAAGATGGAGAGAACGGATTTTAGGAAAAGCTATCCGTTTCAGTTCAAATAGATTGTTTTCACTCTAATAGCTGGTTGCTGCCTTCATTTTACCCACAGAGAACATTCAGTTCCCCACTAGGCATTCCAATCAATTACTATATTTGGCTCAAAGCCCATTACATCTAGCTTATACAGGGTCTTTTCAATCAAGTCTGAAAGTGGCTCTTCTTGGTCTGTGAGACTGTAATTGCCAAGAAAACCCTAAGGAAACACAAAACTAAAATGTGATGTATAATGTGAGCCTAGAACCAAAAAAGAAAATCTTGTGGAAGCTAAGAAAATCGGAATAAAAACAATGGATTAGAGGATAACCAAGTATTAGTATTTCTTTAATCATTGTAAAAGTTACAACATACCATTATAAAAATGTCAAGACCATTGTAAAATTGCAATACTGGAGGAAACTGGGTATGGGTATATGCCAACTTTCTGCACTATTTTTTCTATAAACTCAAATTATTTTTAAAAAAAATAGTCTATTTAACATGATAGGTATTACTAGGTGCTCAAAGAGGACTTGCAAAGCTATATATAAACTACGAAGGTAAAAACCCATCAACAGTTCCAGTGGATCAAAAGAAATCAAGACTCGATTTGATATTCATGTTGTGAAAAATTCGATGAATGATTGTGTCATTTCACAAAGTAGGAAGCACTAGAGAAGTATCTCCCTGAATGGGTTGTTACTTGGAGTTCTCTCTGGACAGGTTATTTTGACATGCCTATTAAATATCTGAGTGGAGATGATGTTTGGATAGTTTTATATATGAGTTTAAAGATTAAAGGAAAAGTCAAGATAGCAGGTGTCAGTTTGGGAGTCACCACTATATAAACAACTGATTAAAGTCATGGAAGCATGTGGAATCAAATCTATGATATCTTAATCTGGTATGTTTCTTTTGTTTTTTTAAACTCTCTGTGGTGTGTGTGTGTGTGTATGTGTGTGTGTGTGTGTCTGTGTGTGTGTGTGTGTGTGTGTGTGTGTGTGTGTTTTCTTACCTGGGTATGTTTTTCAACTTTGTTGAAGTCAGTCATAATGTATTACATAGCAGGAACTGAGGACTTGACTGTGAGTTTTTTTATATTAATTTACCTAGAGTTGGTATATAATTTTGTTTGCTCTGGCTGTGAGTTCAAGAAGTTTCAATTCTTCTAGTGCCTTTGATTTCTTTTAAATCTCCTTTTCCCTGGATTTCTCTAAGAACACATTCTTAAATAAAGTCTGTACTCTTCAGTTCTTTCTGCTGTAATTCACTGGGTTTTTTTCAGCTCTATTAAAATATGCTTGACAATTGAAAGCTACATGCAGCATATTTAAGACGCACAATGTTATACTTTGATATATGTATGCATTGCAAAATAATTACCACAAACTGTTAACTTATCAATCACTTTATATAGTTAATTTTCTTATGGTGTGTAGTAAGAATTTTTTAAATTCTTAAGGTTGGATTAAATGATGGTATTATCACTTATAAAAGTTACTTGAACTTGATGCAACTTACTTTGAAAAATAAAGTTTATATTTTTAATTTTAATTTTTCAATTTCATTTTCTACTATCTCTTTGAAATTCCTTTGTATTTGTTCCCTTTTCCAAATTTTATTTTATTATAGAGATGTGGTGTACAAGTAAGGATAAACTGCACAAGTAGGCTGCATGCAGGTAAAGTTTGGGCCTCCAACTAGACCTTACTTCCCTTGGTTTGAGACCAGGTATCCTTGGTATTTCTACATGTTCCCTCGCTTCTTTCCTCCTTCCCTGGCAGTGCTCAATGACTGCTGAGCTCTTCCTTGTGGTAATGTGATTAATGTTCAGGTTCCACTTATGAGTGAAAACATGTGGTATTTAGTTCTCTGTTTCTGTGACAGAGCACTAGGTATGATGGTATCCAATTTGTTGCAAAGTCTATGATTTTGTTCTTCTTTATGACTACCTAATACTCCATCTTGTATATATGCCACATTTTCTTTATCTAGTCCACTTTTGATGGGCAGTATGGTTGGTTCCATCGTGTTGTTGTTTTTTTTTATTGTGAATACTGTGGCAATAAATATGTGTATGTGAGTGTCTTTTTTGTAATGACTTATGGGGTATTAGTCCCTTATTGGATATATGATTCACAATTTTCTCATTTTGTGGTTTGCTTGTTTTGCTGATTCAATCTAATGTTATTATAATGATGCCTAGTAGAGGTGGTGGTAAAACACAGAGGAAGGGAAGCATTCCATAAGCTCATTGTTAAGTCTCAATTTATTATTTGGCCTCTGTTCCCTAGGCTGTGCCCTTCACAATTTTTCTCAGCTTTCTCTTCCTGTTAGATGATACAGGAAGATTAGAGGGCTGAGAATTTGTTTTATTTTCTACTCCCTATGTGGCAGAAGGCTCTGTATAAATCTTTTCTATCAGAGAGTAGGCTTTTATAGTGGGGAAAATTCTGGCTTTACTTCAGAATGTTTACTTTTCTACTTTACCTAAGAGCCATGAGGGGATTATTTTTTTTGGCTCTTATGAGAAGCTTATGAAGTTCCCAGTGGCAAAAGCCATGAAAATTGCGAGTGTGTGTGTCTGTGTGTGCTAATTTTAAAGCCCTTGGAGTTTTTCACTCACATAGTGGACCAAACCCAGCCTCAAGCAATTTATGAAAATTGCCATTCATTATTACATAATTAAAAATAGTTGTATGAATCCATATGTGTGATTTTTCATATAACTTTACCAGAAAATTGGCAACTATTGCCATCCAATTAGTAATTCTCATTTGTCTTTTTCTTTTATGTAGATGAACTACACATATGAGGTTGCTTACCTCTATTTTCATTTCTACCATGTACAATGTCATAATTACAATGCTAGCATTGTATATCTGGGGGGAAAACACAAAATTAAAAGATAAATTACTGAGTTTATATGATGGTGTCTCTAATTTTGAGTAAGTCATTCTTATTTTCAGTTCTTGCTTCAACACACTTATTGGTGTTTTGATGTTGAACAGTTTACTTTACTTCTGTTATACTTGGGTATTGAATTCAATATCCAGAAAATTGACTGAGCCTGGTGGCCCATATCTGTAAATCCCAGTACTTTGGGAGGCTGAGGCAGGTGGATTGCTTGAGCCCAGGAGTTTGAGACCAGCCTGAGAAACATAGCAAAGTCTCATCTCTACAAAAAAAAAGAAAGAAAGAAAGGTAAAACAAAAAATTAACCTGGTATAATGGTGTGCACCTGTAATTTCGGTACATGGGATGCTGAGGTGGAGGGATTATCTGAGCCCAGGAGGTCAAAGAGACATGATCATTGTGATCATTCTTCTGCACCTGTTTGGGGGACAGAGTGCCACCTTGATTAAAAAAAAAAAAATATATATATATATATATATCCAGAAAGTTAATTGACTTAAGTGTAATGGTAGGATATACAAAATTTCTCACAAACAAGGTATCAAAAACATTACCCTCCCAAGAAAAATCTTTGAGGAAGCTACTAAAAAATGTACTCATCAAATAAAAGAGACTAGGCTAAGAAAGAAGGAGACATGGGATCTAGAGATCAAGATATCTAATTCAGGTAAAAACAATGGAATATTCAAGGTAAGAATGAAGAGAATGTCCAAGATGACCAGCTTAAAACATAAATACCAAATTTCATGTTAGAATAGGACAGCAAGGTGTCTTCAAGAAGATGAAGTTGATAAAACATCTATACTGATAAAGTTGATAAGACGTATATACTGAAGATTTGTGACAACTGGGAGATAATTTGGTGCTGATTTTAAGATAAGTGCATAGAAAACTGAGCAGATACAATAAGATATGTAACCTTAGGGACATAAAGAATACAAGAAGGTACAGTTAATTTTAGTACATACATGCACGCATGCATAAAAGCAAAATCAACAATTTTCTTTCTTTCTGTCTTTCTTTTTTCTTTCTTTCTTTCTTTCTTTTTTTTTTTACATTGGAGTCTCATTCTGTCGCCCAGGCTAGAGTGCAATGTCATGCTTATGGCCATTGCAGCCTCGACCTGCTGGGCTCAGGCAAACCTTTCTCCTCAGACTTACAAGTAGCTGGAGCTACAGCATGCGCCACCACACCCACTTACAAACTTTATTTCTACAATATGGAATAAAATGCCAGTTTTCAGAGTTGGCAGACTCAGATGAGATAAGTATGGCAAAATAAGCACAACATTAGGCACACAGAACTCAAAGCATTCTACAATAATCAAAAAGTGAGTTTGTACATAAATTAGAGACAGAGAAATTAACAAACACTGATTTGGTAAGTTATTGAGCAAATAAAAATAATTTTTACCCGTAAAGAACTAAGCATCGTAATTAGATTATTGTAAAATTATGCAACCTTCAAAAATAAAATAATTCACTGTAAAAATGCAAATGAAAAATTATTTAACCTAAATTTTATTTATAATGTGTAAATTTAACATACTGCCTATAACATATCATAGTATGTTGCATATTGTGACTTTTTGGGGGGGTTTTTAATTATAAAGATGTGGGGTACAATTCAGAGTTAGGTATACAAACGTTGATTGTGATTATGCATGTACCCTTGTTGAAGAGGTATGCCCCTCCTTCCCCTAGCAGTTTCCCTCAACTGCCAATCCCACCCCACCTCCCCTGACAGTTTCCCAATCACTTTCTTATAGTATTATAATGTTCAAGGTCCGCTTATGATTGAAAACATATGGTACTCTGTTCTTTGTTTCTGTGGTAGATCACTAAGTATTATCGACTCTAAATCCATCCAAGTTGCTGAGAAGTACATATGTTTGTCCTTCTTTATGGTTACATAATATTCCATTGTTTATATGTACCACATTTTTTTTTTATCCAGTACAGCTTTGATGGGCAACATGGTTAGTTCCATGTTTTTGCTAGTGTGAATAGAGCTGCAACAAACATACGTGTGCAGGTATCTTTTTTGTAGAATGACTTGAGTTCCTCCGGGTATATTTCCAATAGGGGAATTGCTGGGTCACATGGAAGGTCAATTTCTAGTTCTTTCAGAAACCACCACACTGTCTTCCAAAGAGACTGCACTAGTTTGCATTCTCACCAGCAGTGTAGAAGTGTTTCTTTTTCTCCGCATTCTTGCCAGCATCTTTTGCTGTTTGTTTTATTAATAATGGCCATTCTTACTTGGATTAGGTGGTATCTCAATGGGGTAACTTTGGTATTTAAGTGAAAATATATTAAATTAAAAATTAGTTTAAAAAATATGTCTTTTTTTTCTATTTTGGAGTTTTAAGAATTTGTCAATGTACATCAGCATGAATGTTTTAATGGCTGTGGGCATAAATATTTATTTCAAGTGTAATAAATACTTATAACAGGTACTAAATTAGCACTTTTTTATCCTACCCTCAGAATTATTTCGAATATTGAAAACTTGAAGTGAATTTTCTTTTTCTTACAATCTACCAGTATCTGACACACATATAATATGTATACTTTATGAAATGGTTCAGGACATATTGATTAGAAGCACAAGTATAAGCTATATGTGACTTTAACTTGCATGTATCAACAGTACTTCATACAGTTTACTAAGAAAATTTATTGATTATGTAAAGTTATTCATATGGCATTGAATGACACATAACTTTTTAATCAAATGTAACGTCCTTATAATTCTATTTGTGCTTTCTGAATATGTGAGAGTAGGTTTATTTTTACGTGATTATGTGTTTACTAGTCTGAACATACTGGCTCAAACTTCAAGGTTTAATTTCTGGTCTTTATTTCTGTATGCTAATTAATTTTAAAAATTAGGAATTACTCAATTACTCAAGAGAACTGCGTAATTATGCCAAGAAAACATGAGTTGTTTGGCTCCAATGGGGCATATTCTCATCAATAAATGGTGGTGGGAAAACTTGGTAACTTCAAGTAGAAGAATGAAAATAGACCCTCATCTCACTCCATGTACAAAAATCAACTCAAAATGGTTTATTTAAATGTGAGAACTGAAGCTGTAAAACTACTAGAAGAAAACAGAGAAGCTCCATGATATTGGTCTGAGCAATGACTTTTTGGAACCCTAAAGCACAGGCAAAAAAAACAAAAATTGGCATATGGGGTTGCCACAAATTGAAAAGTTTCTGCACAGGAAAGGAAACAATCAACTGAGTGAAGAAACAACCTATGGAATGAAAAAAAATGCAGATGATGTAATTGATAGGGGATTAATATTCAAAATAGATATCAGACAAATAATTCCAAAACAAAAAAAATCTGATTTTAAAAATGAGCTAAGGACCTTAATACACATTTTTGAAGGCAGATTTAGCTATGGCCAGCAGGTATATGAAAAAAATTCACTAAGAATCAAGGAAATGCAAATTAAAATCACAATGAGATGTTACTTCTCATCTGGTGGCTATTATAAAAAAAAAAAAAAGAGGTAACAAGTGTTGGTGAGGAAGTGAATTGTCCACTATTGGTGGGAATAAAATTTGCTACAACTATTATGAAAAGCAGTATAAAGATTACCAAAAAATTCAAAATAGAACTACCAAATGATCTAGAAATTTCATTTCTGGCTATATATCCAAAGGATATAAAATCGCTATCTTGAAGAAATATTTGCACTCTTGTTAATTTCAGCATTATTTACAATAGTCATGATATGGAAACAACCTAAATGTCCATCCATGGATGGATGAATAAGGAAAATGTGCATATACATATATATGTGTATACACAATAAAATATAATTCAGCCTTAATAAAGAAATCATGCCATTTGTGTCAGCTTGAACCAGAGGACATTGTACTAAGTGAATTAAGTCAGATACAGAAAGATAAATAATTCATGATCTCACTTATATGTGGAATCTTAAAAAGTCAAACTCACAAAGGTAGATAGTAGAATAGAAATGCTGAGTTTGTCAAGTGTACAAAGATTCAGTGATGAGAAATTAATAAGTTCTGGAGACAATGTACAGCACGGTGACTCTTTTTACTAATACTGTATTGTATATTTGAAATTTGCTAACACTGATATTAAGTATTCTCACCATAAAAAAGCAACTCTGTGATGTGATGAATTTGTTAATTAGTTCTCTTGTGGTAATCACTTAACCATGTATAAGTTTATCAAAAGATTACCTTCTAAATTGAAATATGTAGCATTTTTATTTGTTCAGTATATCTCAATAAAACAGGAATATATAAAACCAAGGCACATAGAGAAAAGCATACCTTCATTTTATTCTAATTAACTCATATCTCTTTATTTTTGATTCAACTATATTTTACTAAGTGATCATTTTGAGACAGGTAGCACAACAATATCTATTGTTTGCAGATGGCTGCAAAGGACTTCTTGCCAAGATGGAACTCAATAATTCATGGGGAAAATATAACATCATAAACTCCAGAATAGAGATATATACAAATTACTGTTGGAGCCCAGAGAATGGCACATCTAATTCTGCCTAAGAATAAAATGAACAAAAAGAACCAATGTTACCCAGTGTGGAATGTTCAAGGGTTAATGATAATTTGGCATGTCAAGAGTCATTCATACATAGGTATAAATTTGTTTATATATAAGTGGGAGGTTTCTTGAAAAGGATCTCATATAAAATTTTCACAATACTATATATTAGTTTTTTAAAAAATTTTCTTAGTTATGAAGTGAGAGGTAACAAAATCTTTTAACCTGTCAAAATAAAACTCAAAAAGTGTACTTTAGTTATCAATTTGTATGTGTAATTAGGTCATACAATAAATGTCCTTTGTCTTGTCAGTGGAAAGTGAAAGAATGTTCCAGTCATGCTTATGTACATGGGCAGTAATTTAGACCTCTCTAGTTTTCCAATCTACTTACTTCTGAGGTTGGACAGAATTCCTAGATGGTTTCTCAAAGTTCCCATACACCAGTGTACATACACTGTCTTCAAGTTATTCAATCAAACAACATTCTAGATGATTCCATGAGGAGGTTTTGAAGATATATTTAAAGTTCCAAATCAGTTGATGTTGAGATGGAGATATTATCATTAGTGGTCTCATTCTTATTAGGGGAAAGCTTGAAAGAGATTAAATTCTTCTTTATAAAAGAGATCCAAAGTTTAAAAGAAAGTTGATGAGTGCAATATTCTGAATCATTGACTTTTAGTATATAGTCACATGGCAAGAAATGTGAATGGACTCTAGGACTTAAGAGTTAAACCAAATTAACAACCAACCAACAAACAAAAAATAGAGATCTCAGCCTTACAAAGGCTGGAAACTAAATTTTGAGAACTTGAGTGAGATTGAAATGGATTCTTCCCCAGTGGCTTCAAAAAACACAGTGCAAATTATACCCTGATGTCACCTCATCAATCTCTGAGCAGAGAACCCAGTTATGCTGTGACTGGACTTTTAAGCTACAGAAACCATGAGATGATAAATGTGTGTCTTTTAAGCCTCTAAGTAGATGTCAACATACTATGGAGAAAGAGAAAACTAATACTAATACATTTGTCTTCATTCTTCTGAATATTATTCTAATAATATCAGGAATGATAACTTTTCACAGTTCCTTGGAAATTAAATTTCTGAGTTCATATCCTTAGTATATGAATTTAAGTCATTTTGATTGGTAATGAGTGAATTGCAATCAGTTAACTTTAAAGTGAACATGTTAGAGATTTTTTTAAGCAGCTTATAATGAATTGAATTTTAACTGCATGCATTGTGCTATTTGTTTCTGTTTATTCTTGAGACCTACATAATTAATCACATACTTACTAGTTAGAAACCTCATTACTTAGTATGTGAATCATTCGTTATGTGTTAAAGCATTACATTAACACTAATTGTTATCAATTGATTGTGAAAGTAATCTTTTGGTAAATTAACTGACAAACTATGTAAAAGCAATGGTACAAAACAATTAGTATTTAATTACCAAAATATTAAATATCACTCTATTAATTCAAAATACATAAAGAACCAAACTATTACTTGACTCCTGATAGGTAACTCAAATACAATGTTGCAAGAGATATAGATGATGTAACTCAGAATAAAAATGTCCACAACTAAGTAATTACGATATATCTGGATAGGTTCTCTTTCTCTTTCTTCACTCACATTCTTCAAATGGAAAATATTATTAATGCTTACTAGATACCAAACACTGAGTAGTATTAGCTTTGTTTCAGAACTTGGAAATTAACTACCTTTACTATACTGTGTGAGGGTTTCTGCATGTGTTGAGGATGGGATGGTGGTTGGGAATGGGGAATGGGGTGGATCAGCCCCAAGGTATATGAAAACTGGAAAGTCATCATCTCTATTAGACCTTGTGAGACAATGTGAATAAAAGGTGGCTTTTACTTTTACACATTGACCTGGACTGTACATAGCAATCTTGTTTCCATCGTTAGATTTCAACCTTTTCTCTATGTAAACTCATGTTTTGCTTGTATGTCTGTATTCTGACTCTCCAGGATATGAATTCACTTTTGCTTTAATCAAATCTTACTTGATAAGACTACCTCTTCTAATATTAGTATACTTTCTAGATGTATTCTGCTTACTGATTGTTTAAAAATGATAAAGTTGTAACTAGTAACTAGTGTATGTTTTGAAGTATATATGCATCTATAGTGAAGTGACTAAATCTAGCTAATTAAGATGCAATACCTCACACAATTTTCAGTTTTAAGGTGAGAATATTGAGAATATTTTATATCTACTCTCTTAGCATTTTTCAATAATACAATGTATTATTAATTATAATCACCATGTTGAACGATAGCTGTCTTAAACTTATTTCTCCTAACTAAACTTAGTCATATCTAAAATTTTGTGCTGGGCTCAGTGGCTCAGTCTGTAATCCCGCGCCTTTGGGAGGCTGAGGTGAGTGGATTCCCTGAGCCCGCGGGTTCGAGACCCGCCTGGGCAGCGAGACCTCATCTCTACAATAGATCAAAAAATCAGCCGGGCGTGGTAGCGCACGCCTGTAATTCCGGCTACTCGGAAGGCTGAGGCGGAAGGATTGCTGGAGCCCAGCAAGTCGAGGATGCGGTGGCCGGGAGCGGCCACTGCACTCCAGTCTGGGCGACCCAGTGAGACTCCAACTCAAAAAAAAAAAAAAATTTTGTATCCTTTGATGAATCCTCACCCCTCCTTCACCAATCACCCCAGCTCCTGGTAACAATCATTCTATTCTAAGATTTCAACTTTCCTTTTTTTCTTTTTTTTGAGTTGGAGTCTAGTCAAGATTTCCAAGTTTCCCCCTGAACCGGGCTGAATCTCAGAGGACAACTGATGGTCTCTGCCTAGGGTTACTCCCGAGGGAGGCAAGAAGTTCCCTGAAGAAAAGTTTGGACTGCCAGTGCCCATATGGGTGGGAGACAAAGTGATTGGTTTTCTTTGCTCTTTTCTGGCTGGCGAAGTAACTCCACAAAGGACCTTGAAACTCCAACAGCTAAGGTACACCTTTCTGCGTCTTTGTCTCTCTAGGGTGAGATAAGAAGCGAGTTTCAGAAACCACATCTTCCCAGCACCCTCTCTAGCTAACTGCAGACCAGGAAGAAGGTCCTCAACCAAGAGTAAGCGCTGGGGAGGAGGTTTTGGAGGTTTGCAGGAAGAGAAAGTGTGTAATATGAAATAATCTATGAGCATGGAAGCCTCACCAGACTAGCAAATATGTTAGAATTGTTGAGTCACAATGAAGGCCTTACTGAAGCTACTGGTCAAGAATCAAAATGAGACCAAAGCTTAAACACCCCAGGAGAGACTTGTTCAGTAAGAAATTCTGGGTGTTTCTGTCATTATATTCATCACCTAAATCAGTCCCAATAATCAATGTCTGAGACGTACATAGAAAGGAGCAGAGTTAAAAACTACAAAACAAACAAAAACATAAAATAACATTAAAAAGCTACAAAACAAAACACAGCATCATTCACAGCTTTAAATTTTTAATGCAGCTCTAAAAGCATGTAAACAAAAAATATAAAGAACATCTCTCCCACCCCACCCCTCATCAAGGGACAACACAAAGAATCTCCTGCCTTGGCATGGGTGGAATTTTCAGCCATACTGGGTTAGAATGTTGACGTCATGGAAGTTTGAGAAACCTGTAAGTGTGGAAGAGCAGGAGGGCACTGCCGGACTCAGGAGAAGGAAGAGGATCAACATGTGGATGTTACGTCCTGACTGACTAGAATGTCTCACCAACAAGATCCTTCTGGACATTTCTACAGAGCCTGAATGTGGACACTGTTCTTTACAGACTGATGGATGCAGGTATTAAGGAAAACAAGTCTAAGCACAGTTCTTGATCTGGATGGTGGCATAGAAGAAACTCAGAGATTTAAAACACTAGGGAACTTGCCACACCATTGCAGACTTGAAGAAGAGGAAGACATGGGAGAAGAAATGTGGGTGACCTCAAGATGCTGTTGTTGTACCCTGACTCACAACCCACAAAAAACCCCAGAAACACCGCTCCTACAACTGTGAGGAATTGAGTTTCAACAGCTTAAATGAACTTGGATGCAGATTTCTCCCTATCGCCTCTGGACAAGGGATCCACATGGGCAATATTTTCATTATAGACTGTGCTTCCCTGAGCAGAGAATCCAGCCATCCTTGAAACTGTATGTTAATAATGGGTATTGTTGTAAGCCACTAAACTTATGGTAATCTGTTGTGCAACAATAGAAAACTAATACATAGGCCTTTATGCTTCTTTTGCTTTGGGAGGAGGAAGCGAGAGAATTACCAGAGTCCACAGGTTCGAGATCAGCCTGGTCAACATGATGAGACCTCATCTCTACAATCAATAAATAAACAAACAAATAAAATTAGTTGATCATGGTGGTGCATGACTATAGTTCCAGCTACTTGAAAGGTAGAGGCAGAAGGATCACCTGAGCCTAGCAGCTCGAGGATGCAATGGCCATGAATATGCCACTGCACTCCAGCCTGGGTGACAGAGTGAGACTCTGACTAAAAAAGTAAATAAATAAGAAAATAAGAACTACAGTGCAATGGTTTTTGAGGATACGGCTTCAGTATGTGTATGTTTATTCATTTGCAAATTTTGCGAATGTGCTGTGGTTCTATGATTTTAATGTATGTAAAAATACACACATATATATAAAAATTTAAGATGAAAAATGAAAAAAAGACTACCTGTTTTCAAAATGATTCTGAAAAATAAAGATTAAAAATAAATAAACATGAAAATAATCAAATGAACTTTTCACAACTACTTGTTTTGTGGTCTTCTAATTTGATACAACTCAGTTGAATAAAATTATATCTTAGAGAATTAAACTCTGTCCATCCGGTGCCAAATAACAAGTTTTAAATATGTTCTTTCAGTTATTTGAATATAGACTTCCAAAATGATTTCAAATAAACTATCTTTTGATATTTTTGAAATATTCAACACATATGCAATTTTAAATTATTTACTCAACCTGCTATAGCTAAGTAAGTATGCAACATATAATGCCCTAAAGCTGATGTTATCTTTTTACTTCAGAACAATTAGTGCTCTGACTCACACTCCAAATCATTAAAGAGTTCTAAAATAAAGAATAATATCTGTTCTAAGGCAATATGTATTGCATGCTGGTATTAGACATAAAATAATAGGTAGATTTAAAATATTAAGTGTTGAACATTTCAAAATGTCAAAAGACATTCAAACATGGTAATTATTTCTTCACAAAATAAGTTAATCCCAGAGTGCATCTAGTGATGTAATTTTTGTTAAAATATAAATAATTTCTCCAAAATAATTGTATTTTTTCTGACAGCTGTACTGACTTAAACAATTAAATTATCAATTAAGTACAAGGAGCAAGCAGGTATTTTCTAAATATGTAATTATCATGTTAATTGCCAATAAAGCCATTAGCTTGTGTTATGCTCTTTTTTTCTCCTCTGAACAGGTAAAGCATTCCTGTTTTTTCTATTTTACAGTTTTATTTCCAGCTGAAAATTCATTATGTTGCCATGTCCTTATGACTTTTGATTTTCATTAAAGATCATTATACTACTGGGAAATTATCATATCTCAGAGACAATATAAGCAGAGTCTTCTCAACCTTGATTACATTGCATTGTGTTTTAAAATTAATATCTGTACACTGAGATCAATTAACATTTTTTAAGAAAATATTTTCTTCACAACAAATTACATTTAAATTGTCTTGTGGGTAGTTTATTGTCATAAAATGTAATTTGAAATAAATTCTTATCTCTGCTTGGTTATGATGAAATGAAAAGTCTGGTAAATATTAACCCCTACAAAAAGATAAGAAAATAGGAAATGAAAATTCTCCTTTAAATGTTGAAATGTTTAGGATCTTTTTCCCCCAAAGGACTGATGTGATAACATAAACTAAGGCACAATGTTTAAATAATAATAAAGGGAAAATAATCATTTCAGCAGGTGCCTTGAACCTGGAACATTTTGCATGACAGCTAGCATAGCTTTCTTTCAGGAGCAAAAATTCTAAAAAAAAAATTCAAAGAGTATTTTTTTCAAATAGATAAAATAAATTATGAATATATGTTTTCATACCTTGATTCAGAGAATGAAACATAATTGAAAACATAAACGATAAACCACTTTCTCTATCTAGGCCTGAGTTCAAACTGGCAAACATCCTTACTTCTAGGCTCTGAAGAGCAAATTATTGAAACTCATTTGGGGGATGATAAACAACCTCAAGAATAAAAACACCTTAGGATTTCATACACCAAAGTCTTCTTCACCATTGGATCTCAAGCTATAGTTTTGATGACTGTTTTGAAAAATGCTTTTTCCTTCAAATGCAAAAGGCAACTCTGAGAATGATGATGTTTTTGTAGAAATCAACTGAAACATCAGCTCAACAACTCAGCCTGGGGTTGGCTTCCCCTTAAAATTCTACTTTAGGGAAAAGTAGGACCTCTTTTAGATAAAATGTCAAATAATTAAGATGCAGAACTAATATTTTTAAAGTCCACATAAAACCGCAACATAGTTTCTACAACTGACATAGGACACATGAATTCATTGGCAACTGAGTTTATGAAGGAGAGACATTGTCTGGGTCACTAGAGTCATTTAAAATTCCAGTGTTGGCTGTCCAGTCTGCTGTGATGCCCCAGCAGTGGCAACGGCCGAGCTCCGTATGAAGAGCAGGCTGCGATTTTGGGGTCTGCAGCGCCAGGGGCGAGAGCCAGAGACCCACTGCAGTTCTCCTTTGCAGAGGGTTTCACAGACCAGGTTGGCCCGTCGCCATCTTCAATGCTTATCGCAGCATTGTTCACAATAGCAAGAACCTGGAATCAACCATGCTGCCCATCAAAAGAGGACTGGATTAAAAAAATGTGGTACATATACATGATGGAATATTACGCAGCCATAAAAAAGAACAAAATCATGAATTTCACAGCAACCTGGATGGAACTAGAGTCTATAATACTGAGTGACCTCTCACAGAAACAAAGATCCAAGTATCACATGTTCTCACTCATATAATGGACCTTGAACATCCAATGTAATACTATAAGAAAATGACTGACAGTACTGGGAAACTATGGGGGGGGATGGGATTAACGGTAGCAAATATCTGTCTGGGGATGGGGAAACACCTCTTATCAACAGGGTGCCTGAATGAAACGTAATTGTACACCTAACCCTTAACTCTACCCCACAAAACCATAATAAAAATATTGATTAAAAAAATAAAAATTAAAAATTAAAAAAAAAATTCCAGTGTTTTGAGGAGAGCGTTTTGAAAGCCAGCTTCTACATTCATCATTTTTTGCCTATGTTTCTATTCATAAGTATGAACTCCAGTGGCATGTACATTTTGTAGCTTTCCCCAACAGAAACAAAACATGGTATGAGTTCATTATGGCCTAATTTAATACATTGTCTCTACGTATTGTTGTTTGCAGCAGGGGTGTGGTAACTGCAGAAAACTTAAGTACATGAGTACTGTATTTGGATGAACTATATGGTTACATCATATATTAAAAATGTTATTGGATAAATGACAATACTTACTAAATTGAAATATTAAGTGTATATATATTTACAAATGATTTTATTTTAAATTGCTGAATAATTAAGTTTAGTAGTTTACCAAAGAAAATGAAGTTTTAGAGGAAAACTATAAAAATTCAAGAGTTATAATCACGTGAAAAATGTTTTACTACATATATAAAAACAATATTGATTTTTATAACTATAAATACTGAGATAAAAACAAGTATTTAAATAATTTTTTTGTTTTTGTTTCTTTTTTTTCTGATGGTTGCTAAGGCCAAAAGTACAGATTGGGAACAAAAGGAACATAGTTTGAATGACAGATCTGTCACTAAAATGCTTATATAAAACTTAGCAATTTAATTAACTTCTCTGTACTTCTGCATTATTATTTTAAATGGTAATGACAATTCTGAACTCAAACATTTATTGTGAGAAATGTATGAGTTAATGCAAGATAAAAGTTCTGGTGGCTAATGAACATGCAATAGCAAGTGCTTTTTCCCCTCACAAATACATAATGTTGCCTCAAAAGTACTTTGTAATACAAATATTTTTATAAAGCATAAGTTACAAGTAGTAAAGTTAAATTAATTTGTAGAGATTTAAAATAAGCCTATGCATGCTTGAATAACAAAAAACATTATTAAAATACAAACAAAAATAATTTTTTATTTTTACTCACTTTTCATATAACTTCCTCCTATGTCATTTTGCAAATAAGGTTGAAAGATTAATACAATTATATATTTCTCTCACTTTTCAAATTGTTATACAAAACATGAATAAAATATTTACTATTAGCTGCTATGTCTACAACTTCAATTTCTGAATTAAGGTCTTTATTTGTAAAGTTTCCTTCTTGAAAAGATATTTACAAATATTAGGTGTAGTTTGAGAGAGATATGCATCAAATCTTGAATTAATTAGAGAACATTTGGCTCTATCAATATTCCAGTTTGGAAGGAGTGTTCTACCAGAATCCAATAATTAGTGTAAATCCATATTAATTAAGAAGGTATGGCACTAGCATAGATAAACAAAAACTGAAGTATTCAAATATATCCAAACCTATCAGTGCTATGATATGCTCATTTGTGTCTACCTGAAAATTTCAGAGTTGAAGCCTAATCCCAATGTGATGGCATTTGGAGATAAAGCCATTTCATATTATGCCATGGGATCCATGCCCTTATGATGGAAGTAGTGCCCTTATGAAAAATACCCCAAAGAGCCAGTTTGTCCCTTCTACAATATAAAGACACATCTAGAAAATGCTGTCTACAAACCAGAAAGCTCCTTGATCTTGGAATTACCAGCCTCAAGAACTGTGAGAATTAAAATTCTGTTCTCTATAAGTCACTCAGTTTATGGTATTTTGTTACAGTGTCCCAAAGAGAGTAAGAAGTCTGGCCACATAATATATAGTCTAAGGTGGTTTTGCAAAAGAGTAGGGAATTACAGAATTTTTGATAATGGTGCTTGGGAATCTATATGGAAATAAATAAACTGCACTCTTCCAGTAAAACAATTCCAGTAGATTAAAGATCCATATGTTAAAAATGAGATAATAAGTCTTTAAAAAAGTAATATAAAAACAGATTGCTGTGACTTCGAGGTGGATAGATTTTTTTTTTCTGCTCTGCAAAAAATGTTTAACTATGAAGAAAAAATTTGAAAATGTTATTATATTAAAAGTTAAGGCTGTGCTCTGGTGGCTCAGCCTGTAATCCCGTGCCTTTGGGAGGCTGAGGTGAGTGGATTGCCT
Organism: Carlito syrichta; assembly: GCF_000164805.1. NCBI lineage: Eukaryota > Metazoa > Chordata > Mammalia > Primates > Tarsiidae > Carlito > Carlito syrichta. The sequence goes on along the minus strand of NW_007246133.1, from coordinate 219,463 downwards.
GAGCCTGCGGGTTCGAGACCCTCCTGGGCAGTGAGACCTCATCTCTACAATAAATCAAAAAATCAGCTGGGCGTGGTAGCGCATGCCTGTAATTCTGGTACTTGGAAGGTTGAGGCGGAAGGATCGCTGGAGCCCAGCAGGTCGAGGCTGCAGTGGCCTAGAGCGGCCACTGCACTCCGGTCTGGGTGACAGAGTGAGACTCCAACTCAAAAAAAATTTAAAAAATAAAAAATTTAAAGGAAAATGCTGTACAAGTAGAACAGGAAATACAAACCACCATCTAGGAATGATACATATAATACATATAAGCAGTGACCTTTTAGCTGGAGAATACATAAAAATTTACACTTCTCAATATAGAAAAAAATAAAGAATATTATAGAGTAATGGGCAAAAGACTTAAAAAGCATTACTCAAGTATGAATATAAAATGACTAAAATATAAAATAATGTTTTACCTCTCTAATAATAAAGAAAATAGAACATAGCAACCAATAGTATGCCAAGAAGTAAGCATCACATTTAAGTTGATTAGGAAAAAAACAATCTGCAACATCAGGGTTGTGGAGGCCATGTGGAGATGAGAACTAATTTATGTATCACTGACAGGGGTATAATTGGGTTAAGAACTTTGGAGTTGTGTTTGCATAGTTGATGAGCCTGAATATGTATATATTCTAAGACTCAGACAGTCTACTCTTTTTTTTTTTTTTTTGAGTTGAATTCTCACTCTGTCACCCAGGTTGTAGAGCAGTGGCAAGCTCACGGCCATTGCAGCCTCCTTCTGCTGGGCTTAGTTGATCCTTCTGCCTCAGCCTTCCAAACAACTGTACCAAAGACATGTGCCACCACACCTGGCTAAGTTTTTCCTTTAATGTAGACATGAGGTCTCACCAAGTTGCCTAGGCTGATCTCAAACCCCTGAACTCAGGCAGTACTCTCACCTCGCCTCGGCCTCCCAAGGTTCTGGAATTTCAGGCCTGAACCATTGTGCCCAGCTCTTAGGTATCACCTAAAGAAACAGTTACAAATTTGTGAAAATATTCCTAATAGTGTTGTACATCATAGAATTATGAATTTATGCATATGCCCATTATGCCCAATTATTTTTTCTTTCTAAAATCAGAAGAGACTCTTGGGATTGATAAAAGAAATTTGTACTCGATAGAGATCAGTGTGTTCTTAAAATAGTTCACACTAATGGATCTGATGCCCTATTATAGCAAAAGAGAAGAAACTCAGATAATTTAATCCTTGAACTTAATCCGAAATTACTCATCAGAAGTTATGTACTAGAATTAGTCCATGGATATTTTAAAAAATCAAAAGTTTATTTTAAAAATATTTCTATGTAAGTCATGGCTAATAGCTTATGTTGATAAATTATACTTTTTCTAATAAATATTTCAAAAGCAGCATCAAATTTAATAAGCAGATTTTAACATGACAATCTTTTTAAATGAACAGGACCTGTAGCTTGGTTTTAAGAAACAGAACATGACAAAGGTGCACTCCTGCGATCGTGTTTTGCTGTAGTGCAGTAAAGGTAAAGTGATTTTGTAAATTAAATAAAGGCCCCTAATAATTTGATTTTAAGTTAATAGAAAGTAAATTATTCTTGTGAGGCTTGTTCTAATTAGGTTAGGCCTCTCAAAGTGAGTCTGGAAATCAGAGATGGTCTTACTGCTGTCCTTGAAGAAACAAAATTCCTCCCTGATTTCTGAAGCATTGAGAAAATGCATTCTGCTAACAACCATATACACGTTGTTTCATAAACTTGGAACTTAAATAACAACTTAAAATTTCAGATGAGACTTCTATCAGCACCTCGATTGTGGCTATGAATAAGAAAGAATCCCAGTAGAAGATCTAATTTTATCATGCCATTCTCCTGAACCATGGAAACTGTATGATAATTAATGTGCCTTGTTGATAGTCATAAAATCTGTGGTAATGTGTAGAGTAGATATAGAAAACTAATGAAGTTACTTTAAGTAAAAATTACAATAATTCTTACAGGTCTTTAAAAAAATTTTTAACAAATATTTTTATATCTGGACTGGTAAATTACATTTTTATAATCCTACAGAGTACTAGCTTTATGTCTTCTTTTTTTAGTTTCTCCATCTGAGCATGGTTGGTCAAAATATATCAGAAAATGTCAGCAGGACATGTCTACTTCCCACTCAAGTTCAATTACCCCAGAGAAAGTTTTGAACTTCTGTTGGCCTCAGTTGGTTTTTTGGCAATATCGTGGTCTCCCAAGGGACTGTGGGCATGTTAAATAGTTGTACAAGCTTCATTGTTGGTTGGAAAGACAATGTGAGGACATTTATTTTATTTGTCATCACAGCCTGTTAAAAGTCAAGGTTTCAAGTTATTAGTTCAATAATCCATGTATATAATGATGTGTACAGTTATTCTAATAATATTATTTGACTGTCTACCCCTATACTCAGCCTAGACACTAACAATATAAACCATGCCTTACTGTGTACATCAACATGACTTTGTATTCCATGGCTTTCATTGGCATTACTTTAATTTTCTTGAACTATCCTTCCCCAGAAATAAAAGCTTGACTATTGATTATAGAAAATTCCTGAAAGACCCACGACTCCTTAACAGAAAGTATCAACATTAATAGGATAGCATTCTATGAATATCTTCTTAAAATCCTCTCCTTACATCCCCTCTCAATCTCAATCAAGTGCTGTCATTGAAAGATCTTTGAACTAAACTTTCAATTTCTATTTGATTCAGGGCTTATTTTACATTTTCAGAGGCACTTTCAGAGCTCCACAAGGTAGTGTTTCTCCTCACCATGAAGGCAATAAACTCAAATTTTTTTTCTTATGAACATGTTATTTGGTTATATTAGGAGACAGAAAACTTATAGGAAAGATAGTATTTAGCAAACATTCTAACTCCACAATTCTGCCCTGATTCAAATGACGATTTCATCCCTTACATTTTTGTATGGATATAAATATTTTCTTTGATTTCATTAAACATTTTTCTTTCTTTTGCATGCCCCATTGAATGATCTATGAAGCAACAATATACAGCTTTCTGTTAAAATATTTTGAAATATTTAAGAAATCTGAAAGTCTTATTACTTTTTACTTTTAAGTGAACGGTTTTAGGAATAAAAAGCATTAAAAAGCAATATTTTGGAAAGATTTAGCGATTATCTTCTTACCAAATAAAATTTACATTTTCAGTTCAAACTTACAAATTTATTTTTAGTATGCATCCTAGGAACACCACACATTCAGCACCTGATCTCCCACAATAAATTATAGGTTTGACTTTTGTTATCTTCATAACTGTAGCCATAATCAGTAGTGCGTGACACATAGATTCATATAATATTTTTTAACTTAATAAAATCATTGTGAATTACAGTTTAAAAGAAAGATAATTACATAAAACCTGTCCTGTTTTAATTCTTTACATGTTGGAATTTGGAAAAACAAGATAATATTGCTTGTATTAAAATCAGAGATAAGAAGAAAAAGAATCACAAGAAAGGGTATCATACTTATATTTTATCCATAACATTAACAAAAATAATCGAATATTCAGTTGTCATTTGTGGGTACTTGATTTAAGATAGATCTGAGGCTTTTGTGCAAGTTTTACAGTGAATCATGTAATATGCTAAAGAGTGGTTATGTTATGTAAAAAATTAAGCACTGTAATAGCTCCCAAAGTTATCCTTATGTTACAGACTAATATCCTTTGTTAGTTTATATTAATTACTCATAATATTAATCAATAAGAGATTATTAATTTGTTAAGATTATAAGAAATGACTTGAGGTTATTAAGGATATTTTTAAGCTAATGACATATCCAACAAATACATCAACATACTATTTCTAAAATAAATAATATATTGCTGTAGGGAACTTTTTTCTCTAAAATTTAGTTAAAGTAGATTGTTCACTATTGTGTTTAACTTCTTATAGACACAAGTAGCTAAGAACTGAGAGGAGTGATTTGTAGGGTAATGTCTGGAGACCGCCACAAATCCTCACACCTGCTAAAACTCACTTCTCTGCTGGCCACAGCTGGAAGAAGAAAATGACTCCTGATTTCTATTTTTACCTTCCAAATCTTAAGCACATGCTTCCCTTTGGCAGAATTTAAACTTGGATACTGCTGTCAAAAGCTTCTGTGAAATGCAATTCTAAGGCATCCATTCTCTGGATAACTGGGGAGATTATAGGAGAAGGAAAAAAATAGAGTTGTATATGCCAAGGGACAGTCTGGAGAAATTAGCCAATGTTCTTCATCAAGTTGATCTAGACTGAGTTAGTGACATGGCTTCATTCTGTAAGATAAATGTTGAGGTTTGAAAATGAATTTAATTATTCAAGTTAATCACATTAATATTCATCACCATTATTTAGATTTACTTCAGTGCTTTATTACTTAAAAGTTCAGTACTTTAGCCCTTTTGTTCCATGTCATGTTACACCAACTACATACTATTATAGAAAATTCCCAAGCTCCAAGTTGGCTCCACTGTACTTTCAAATATGCATATAAACTAGCTTATTTGACATCTCCCAAAGAATGTCAAATAGCCATCTTAAACTTCAAACCAAAGAGACCTCTTGATGATTAAATTCATTCTTATTCTTAACTTTTCTTCCTGATTTAGAAAAGGACAAAATTTACCTATCTGGTGACCACATCATGAATCACCTAATTCAGAACACTTTTGAAAATAAAAGGGGATGTTATTATTAATTAAAGGAACAAAATAAAAACATATGGTGGATTTTTCCTCTTTCCTTGGTATCTCTTTTTGTCTGAGGCTGAGGCTGAGGCTATCCTGTTTGCTCTACCTCCAAAAGATATTTTACTCAGCTACACCAACATCAACGTAACATACCACTTATTCATGGAGAGTATATTATGCATTGTATTTTAGTATATCCACAGAGTTGTGCAACCATCATTATAATATGTTTTTTGGAATATCTTCATCTCCAAAAGAAATCCTATAGCCATTAACAGTCACTCCCCATCTCCCTACTCCCTTCTGGCCCCTACCAACCACTATTCTGTCATCCAGGAGATAGATTTACCTATTCTCGACATTTTATATAAATGAAACATTTACTGTCATCTTTTGTGACTGACTCCTTCCAATTAGCATAATTTTGTAAAATTGTGTTCATACCTCATTCCTTTTTACTGCCAAATAATACTCAATTATTTGAATATACGTTATAGTCATCTTTGGTATACGCAGGGGATTTGTTTCAGAATCCTCACGTATACCAAAATTAATGCAGATTCAAGTCCTGCAGTAGGTCTGCAGAACCTGAGAGGGTTTCACATCCCATGAACACAATATTTGCAATTCACATTTGTTTGAAAAATCTGCATATAAAAGGACCGGGCAGTTCAAACCTGTTTTGTTCAAGGGTCAACTGAATTTTGTTTATCCATTCACTAGTTGATGTACATTTGAGACTTTTTTTCCTTTTACACAGATAGTGCCAAAATAAAGTATATACATTTTAAGAAAGAAAAAGCTGTATTAAAATTGTAATACTCAATAGAATGAATGCAAGTCACGTTTGACTTCTGCAATTACAAGAGTTGCTCAAAGTGGTTACCAACAGCATCCAGACACTTCTGATTATGATGAACATCTCTTAAAAAGTGTATATATATTTTTAGCAGCTCTGGTAGATGTTGTTATAAATGTTCTTGTTCAGTTATACTGAACAAATGTTTTCCTTTATTTTTATTATATAACTATAAAGGAATTGCTGGATCATATTAACTGTATGTTTAACTTCTTAAGAAACTGTAAAATAGTTTTGCAAAGTGGCTGTACCTTTTTTCATTTCAACCAGTGATGCAAGAGAGTGCCAATTCCTCCTCATTATGACAGATAATGTTATCATTTCCCATTTTTATTTTAGCCATTCTAGTGGATTTTAAATGGTCACCGTATTTTAACTTGCCTAATAACCCATGATGTCTACCATTCTTTTCATGTGTTTATTGGTCTTTGGTACATCTGATTAGAAGAAATGTTTATTCAAATGTATTGCCCATTTAAATTGGGCTATTGTAATTAATTTTGTTACTGACCTTTTAATAACAGAGCATTTGCATTTAATGTACCAAAAAAATTAAAAATATATATATAGAGAGAGAGAATGGGCAAGACTTTACAAGTGAAATAATAAAGTAAAATTTAATAAAAATCTATGCAAATTCTTCCTTGCTAGTTGGTGTGCTTTTTGCCTATGCTTCATGATAGCCACTGAGTTACTAAGCTTGGTGAAACTAGTGGTTCCAATCATGAGGTCACATGCCTTATGGTGCAATTTTTGGTACCCGAATACACATCTGAAAAAGGTGAGAATTGTCATGCTTTTTATTAAAAATACATTCTAATAGTGCTATGATTTTGCATTATTAATATATGAACAACCATTCAATATATTATTTATAAATTATAACAGAAATTATTGAAAGCAAATTTAGGAGTGAACTTTTATCATTTAAGATTCAAGTCATGACTAAGAGGGTAAGAGGTGGCATTTTTCAGCTTCAGTGAACGCTAGAATCGTTTTACAAACATATGCGCCACAAAAAATTTATTTGTTTTATGGAGGCTGAATCTGGTCCAAATTATTTTTCATTTTGTTTATGTATTTATGTATGTATGTATTTAAAAGATGTGGGGTATAATTCAGGATTAGGTGCCGAAGTCATTATCGTACAGGTAAAATTTAGGCTTTCCCTTAGTCCCCATTTTGCCTGGTTTGGGATTGGTACCCTTATTGATGTTATATGTCTACCTCCCTCCTCTGGCAGAGTCCCACTACTGGCAAGTCTTTTCTTATAGTATTATAACATATTGCTTACAATGTTAGCTTTTTTTTTTTTTTTGAGTTGGAGTCTCACTCTGTTGCTCAGACTGGAGTGCAGTGGCCGTTCCCGGCCACCACAGCCTGGACCTACTGGGCTCTGGCGATCCTTCCGCCTCAGCCTTCCAAGTAGCTGGAACTACAGGCGCGCGCTACCACGCCCGGCTAATTTTTTGGTTTATTGTAGAGATGAGATCTTGCCAAGTTGCCCAAGCGGGTCTTGAAGTCGCGGGCTCAGGCAATCAACTCACCTCAGCCTCCCAAGGCGCGGGATTGCAGACTGAGTCACTGAGCCTGGCCTAAAATGTTAGCTTTAAACTTACAATATTTTTATTAAATACATTTAAGTTACATCTTCTAGAAATCAAATTAATAGTCATGTGTTTACTTGTTTATATTGTTGAAAAGCAAAAATAGGTGTGTGATTTCGGGCACATTGCTTAAACTCATTGGAGTTCCATTTCCAAAAGTTAAAATTGAGAATAAATAATTGTTTTTGTTTCTAAAGGTAGTGATAAATATAAGGAAGTCAGTATTTGTGACATGCTAAAGAGTACATCTAGCAAATATCAAGCACTCATTATACTAAAACAAAAAAAAATTGAAGATGTATTTTAATTTCAGGCATTTACTTTTAACAAGCCAATAACATTCTTCTCTAAGATGTTTCTATTTTCTATGATAAGTATGGTTTCAATATTCATGTGACTATCATGATATACTTCTTTAGTATACAAATTGTGAAAATACATTGCAATCCCTTACAAGACAGCTTCTTAACATTCTTCTTTTCTGAAGGTAGCTTAAATGACACAGTATTAATTTGGGGTAAAATCAAGACACAGTAAAACAAAGTAATTGAGAATCATTTTCTTTAATTAGAAATGTTAAGCCCAATTAATTTTCCTTCATAGGGGAAACCAGATTTGATAATAAGTGTGGCTAATTTTATTAATTTGAAAGAAATGATGAAACTTTTGCATACCATGTACTTGGTTATACATCTCTTTGGCAGCTTTTGGACTCACCATTGTCTTTTTCTAGTGACTGCTAAAGTAACTAACTTTGTGTTCCAACCAATGCACGCAGGTGCAACTTGATGGTACCTCGTCTCATATCCATACCACCTGCCTCTCACCTAGAGCCTTGAGGTGTGTATATGTTCAAAACTCAGACGTGTCTGTGAGGTATCCTCTCTAGGAATAAAAGAGCTACAAATCGGAGACTGGAGCTGATGAATCAAGTCTTTCCCATCAGTTTCTTGATAGTTGTAGGGATTCTTAGGGGATATTCCTACCAAATATTTTAATCAATCATCCTGGAAGCAGTCATCTCAGCTCCGTAAACAACCTGCATATTGACTTTCCATTCTTTGTTTCACTTCTTATGTGCCCTCTTATCCCCTCGGATTGCATTGCTTAACAGAGTACTTCCAAAACAGACTTTGTGCTTCCCCCACTTTCTGCAGTGTTACCTGAAAAAAAATACTGTCTTTTTGCATTGATGTACATCTAATGAGTAACAAAATTTTAATTTGAGTACATAGCAAAAAATAAGGCATAAGTTATACTAAAGAATTTTATAATTTCTTGAAATTTTTCTTTCATTTTTTGTTTTTTTTCCTAAACATTCTCTTGTTATAATTAAAAAATGCACTACTAATACGTATTTTTTAAAGTGGATTTTGCTTTTAATCAGTATTGTACCAATTTTGTTTCTGAGTATATAATTGTCTTTGCTCTCCTGAAAAGGAAAGTCAGTTTTCATGAGACAAAGATTTTGTTCCCAATGTGAAAAAAGTAATTTCTTTGAATTTCTCCAATTAAAATCATATGCGTTTTCTTGCAAACCATAATTACACAGTCTCCCTATAATTTCTCTTCAGTACAGATTTAGTTCAAGTCTTCTGTATGATCATTGTATAGCAGTGACACAATAGCATCTTCTCACATGATTCTGCTGTGGCTAAGATTTCCTGGCTTCTATTTGGGTAGAAGACATGAGAAGCCAAGAAGCTGGAAAAAACAAGGAGATACAAGAATTCACTAAAAATAAAGTAAAATAAAATAACAGTTTGGAAAGGCATACTTGCATTCATCATTTGCAGTTCCTGTATTTTTATCTTGCTACCGTGCAAACTTTTCTTAGTTCCAGGCAAGATAATCTTTTATTAAACCTCAAGTCCTTAAAGCAAGGCAAGAAAAAAGAAAGAAAATAATTATTGCCATAAAAACACTTGCTAACATTCTTTATTTTCCTTCGCCGAGTATATTTATATAACTCTTAAAAGAAGAATATATTCTAAGAATGCTAACTTTGCTACAAAAACATATTAGGGCAACTTGAAATTTAATTTTATGTTCCCAGAAGTAAAATTCATATAAAAATCTTCTTGCCATTTCTCTACAGTTCTTTGTAACACCAGCAGGTGGCAGAATTAGGGCACAAAAATGTCAGAATCCTTGAGAAATGTGAAAGAAATACATTATTCCTTTTTCAGTGTCTAGGGATGCATTTTTCTGTCTGTGCATGCAGGTTACTAAAGTCACTCATGGCTACTAGTACTTAGCAGATGCATCCTTTTCCTTAAGCCAGTTGAGCTCTGCCCTTTTAAGACTCTTCTGATCACGAATCACCACTGTGCTGCAATAATTTTCAGCTTTTACCATAAAATAAGTCCAAAGCATATGGTATGCATAAATTTGGATTATCTTTTACTGACAAAGATTCTTTGCTTGACCAAACTTTAGTCAGGTTCCTGAAACTTCTAAGCCTGTATCTGCACTTCCTTTCAAAATCCAGCTTTAGCAAAGAACCCTGTTAAGTCAGTTTAGCAAGAACAACCTCCTGCATGATGTCTAATCACTCTCCATATTTAATTGCATTTCTCATCACCCTCCATCCCCCAGGAAATGTTTGATAAACGCTGACTTGTTTTTAGATAGAATCCTGTTAGGTCAGAATCACTCTAGCCCTTGATGTTTCCTCTTAGTAATTTTCCATCTACTCACCCCTATCCTGCTCCTTGGTTATAAACTCCCACCTGCCTGTGCTGTTTTCAAAGTGGAGTTCAGTGTCTCTCTTCCACTGCAAAATTTTACTGCTGTAACTCATATATACCAAACATGATGGTCCCGAATAAAGTCTGCCTTACCATACTTCAAAAACTATCGTTGCATAATGATTTTCTTTAACGATACTAGATTATAACAACAACTTTTTGGAAGAATGACTCTATTCACATAATGAGGAAAAGACTGAAATTAAACTATCTTGTCTTTTAATAATAAAATATTTTATAATTAGTAGAGTACTTTGCCACATTTTTTGGGCAAACCAGATGATGAGGTTATGGACTACAGGTCTTTTAAGAAATGATTTAAAGGTCTAGGGTTTGTAAGCGTAGCACTTCTTTCCCCTTGAAATTCTCTCAGGTGTTTCCGCTTCTGTTTCTACTGCCAACAAATGCATACATGCCCTGGTGACAGAAATGTTTCTTAAATACTTTTCTTATATTGAGTGGACTGAGTAATGACTACATATTCTTTGGCAATTATATTAACTGAGTTTCCTAATTAAGTCATTTTTCTTGAAGGGACGCTTGTTCCTGCATGCCTTCCTTGAAATCCTCCAGCATCGAGTGTAATCTAATTAAAATACCGTATGCCAAATTAATAAACAAATTGCTTCTATAAAGAGTCTATTTACTAACTACTTGTTAATTAAAGGGATTAAAATAAATGCATTTTACTATTATCAAGTTCGCAAACCTTGGAAATATTTTTCTAAGAATTAAGATAAAGTGGTGAGTTTAAAATACCTAGCATATAATCAACTTGTATACTTTGAAGTTAACATTTTTAAGTGTACATTCAAATTTGCATTTTACTAAAGCAAAAATATGTTCCTAAATAAAGTACCATAAGAAGTATTTAATCTTATATTTTCTGTTAAGAAATAAAAGAAAGTAATTTTAAAAGGACAAATTAGAGGGGCTTGCGCAATATTACCAACTGAGGTTTTAGATAAATATATTCAGTAAGAAAAATAGTCTGAAGATTTACTCACCAATGATCTTGAGGCTGGGATGAGAAGAAAGCAATAAGGATACTATCAGTATCCGAGAAAACAGCAAAGTACCATGACAAGAATATTACAATAATACTATTGATGGAGGGCTTATTTTGTATCATAATACAGAAGATAGGTGATATTTTCCTACTTTAATTAAACTGAAACTGTCTATAATATAATTACAAATGTAGAGTTAACCTTGTCACAGAAGGAGAAACTAGTACTGAAACCCAGGCGGGTCTCGAACCCGCTGCCCAGGCGGGTCTCGAACCCGCGGGCTCAGGCAATCCACTCACCTCAGCCTCCCAAAGGCGCGGGATTCCAGGCTGGGCCACGAGCCCGGCTTCACTCGGCCTACTTAATCATTGCACTACAGAGTTCTGTCCCTGCCTCCTCAGCTTAGGTGACCTTGGGCTGGTCGCTGAGATTCCTGTTTCTATACGTTGTTTTCCCTAAAATCAATACTTTGCTCTCCTCTTGGAGTTATTGTGAACTAATACATGTGAGAATGATTTGCCATAAGCAAAGGCTTA